>NW_017893320.1:0-143574 GCF_001540865.1 Ananas comosus | reverse complement strand
CTTTACTTCATTACTTCCAGCCTGATACTGATACATGGCGTTCATTTCCTTAAAAGCACCTCTCTATTCATATTCATGATGCATTCTGAATGGGATCAATGAATAACTTTGGATCTTCTCGACCATAAAAAATGAGTTGATAGAGTGAAGAAATTTGTTCTCGAGTTGCAAAACACAACTCAGTGGAAAGGAACTGACGCACCATGACCTCGTACTCCCTGGGTTTGTAGGCGTTGGCGTACATATTCAACCCATTCCGGGTCCTGGTGCGCTTGATTCAGATAGAAGTCTAGAAGTGCTATTTCGGATGGGAGAATACCTAATATGGTATGCTGATAGAAAAGCATATTATTTAGGTTCTGGGACGCCGATGAGGGTTTTAGCTTTCGTAGATGCTGCTTAGAGTAGCAGTTAAGATAGCCTTGGATCCTATTTCTCTTTTTTATTCTTGCTTGGAGGAGATGCGATCTCCCGATCCAGCAAGATGTATATGTGTATGTGGGCCATGAGGGCCGAGTGAGTTGCATAATTGTGTGACGGCTTCGAGAACCGTCTAACTCCAACATTTTTAGTGATCTGGATTTGGAAAAAAAAAAATGCAAGAGATTTGGTGACCCTATTACGTAAGGGGAGAGTGACTATCTAGAAGCGAACAGCAAGTGAAGCGAGGAAGAACCGGCTTCAAGCAAGCGGTGCACTTTTTCTAATCTCACATAGGGTGGTATGGGTGAGAAAGATAAAGAGGAGATCTAGACAAAAGACCTACGTATATCGATGGAATTAGTCAATTTGTGTGTGCTCCTAAAGTTAGTATGTGATGCAACTACAATGCTTGAGAGGTCTAGTTATAGGTCTCAAAAGTGGTCAAAAGAGGAATCGAGATAGATGTCTGTCTCCGCCTCACCGTAAGGCTTTCAGGTTGAGCTGCCATCTCTATTGGCCTGTCCTGTGCCAGTCGAGGTAAGGAGCTGATCAGGGCATTCATCCGTCGGATTAGTCTAACTCGGTCAATGAATGCATGGATTAATGTTCTCAGTATGAGTTCTTTCCTTCTTCATTGGGTGAGTTGGGATTAGAAGAAAGTCTCCATAGGTCCGCTACTCCCCTCTTCGTTCAATCTTAACTATGCGGGTCATCAAAGAACTAACCTTTCTGCCCCCCGGGTCAAAGATTTAAATATAATATATATATAAATATATATAGAGATAGGATGATCAGTCTAAGGAATGATCTCAATACAGACAGATAGTGAAAGTCTGGAACCAAGCAAAGGATAAGCGAAAGCCGTTGTGAACAGGCTATAAGGGCATCCCGTCTCATATGAGCCCACTCAGAGAGAAAAAGTGCACAATAAAGACTAAGGGAAGAAAGAACTATCAAACAAAGACTGGATAATATCGACCGAGGAGAGTGGCGGCAGGTAGAATCACAACAGTACGATCAATAGAGGCAGTAGGACTTGACTTGGGATTACGCTCTTTCCTTGTTGTCTCGCTCAATGGTTTCGACTAGGGGTTCCTTGAGTACTGCGACGGTCAGACCCCTTTCCTTTCTTTATTAGGGATTATCTGTGGCAAGAGGTTTCGTTTCCCACTTATACTATACCAGCTTCTTTCCCTACCACTGCTATTGGCTAAACTAAAGGGATTGATTGGCTGTCTTACGGGCGTGGGTCACACATCTCAAAACCCTACCCCGAATACATTCTCTATGAAGCTAAGCTGAAAGGAGAGTGATCGTTGGTATCGAATCTAAACCAAGGCGTACAAAGACCAAGGCTATCTTTCTTATCACCACTCTCTTCCCTTATAATGCACTAACTATCTAAATTAGACAAATTCATTTTAGGTTCACAAAGAGCCAATAAAGAAAAGGAAAAAAATCTTTTTTCTTCAAAGGAGCAAGAGTAACATTATTTCGTACCCCCCGGGCATTCCAGAATAGACACTTAATCATTTAGGAGAAAAATAATCAGTGGCTGCCAGGATGAATCTGTGTCCTCGCCTTGAGGGTGGCTCAATAGGCCCGATCACATCTGTTCCCCATGCTGCAAATGGCCACGCGGGGACTGTGGGGTGTAAAGGACTTGGAGGTCGATGAGGTATTTCACAGCTAAGAGCAAAAGTCATAGGGACAGCGGTACTTCACTGGTCCCTATGACTATCATCAAAGTACAGATGAAGATGCGTAGGCAACAGATCCCTAGTCTTAGAGCTAGGACTTTTACAGTAAGATAGGGTACTGCCGAATCAGTTAATAATCCCATTTGAGCTCTCCTTTACGGAACGTGGCTACCCTAGCTCTTGCCAGGACTCCGACTCTTTCTTGCTTTCTGATCTATGGAACCCTGTGGAGCACTTTTCTTGCCCTGAGACGAGCCTTGATCTTGGGAATGGTTGACCAACTCACTAAAATCATGAGGAGCTTTCTGTGGGAGAAAAGTGATTGTACCAAAGGCCTTCACCTCATAAGCTGGGGCAAGGTCACTAATGCTACCAATGCTTGATAAGGACTACTCCTTATTCCAGCTGGCTTATTAAAAAAAAAAGCAAATTTCTCCATCGTCGTCAAGTAATAATAGCAGTTCAACATGGCACAAGCCACTGGGACATCCGTCTTTTCAGCGCCTAGTTTTGATGGTGAAGGCTTGAGTTCTAAAAAAAAAAGGAGAGTACCATAACGAGAAGAAAGCGAGATGCATAAAACAGGCGATTCCTCCATCACAAACCGGAAACCAGATGACGCACTAACGAAACCAAGCTGCATGAACTCAAGAAATAAAGAAAGAGACCAAATGACCAGCCAAACAAAGCTTGATGACCTAAAAACCATTCGAGAAGCAGGCCAAAAAGTAGTTAATGTTGAAATATAAAGGCTATTTGCATCTCTTTTTCCTTACCTGGAAGAAGGGAAAAGCTGATGAGGCAAAAATTTAGGTATTTTGCCAACTCTCCGCATGTCGTCATAAGGCAAGTTTTTAACCACTATGATCTTCCACAGGCCAACAAAACCCGAGCCATCCATTTTTAAGCCTTCTGATAACAAGGTCTGCAGAGTACTTTCATCCAAAAACATAGCAAAGCAGACATTTTTCTTTGAAAGTTGCGTAATCTGCAAATAAATTAACAAAATTAAATTCAGTGGCAGGCAGTCTATCGCAGAAAACTAAGCATCATCAAATGAAGTCCTAAATATATAGCATGTATACATACAATGATTCACTAGATAAGGGATAAATGGTGTTCTCTAAGAAGGAATATATTGGTGGTTTACAAGACAAAGAGAATAGGAATGAACCTCACCAACTTCAAAAAATAAAGGCTCTAAATTAACCTGCCAGGTTTCTTTCTTTTTTTTTTCCTTTTTTCTCTGTTGAGATAAAAAGCTCCATTATATACACGTTTCATCACAACTCTGTTTCTACCACCAATTTTAGCAACATATATATATATATCCTTTGCTACAATTCAACATAGGAATCAGAATATACAAATCAGGTAAGGTGATCATTTGTTTCAGAGCTACATGTAAATAAAGCAACATATATGAAATCTTGATGTACCTGGAACTAACAAATGTACCAAATTAGTTATAAAAGATAGAATTGTTAGTCTAAAAGCAAGATTAATGGTAAAGTCCAATTGTGAAAAAACATCTACATTTTGCAATTGCTTCACTAAATTTTTGACAAATAATTATTGATAAAGTGCCAAAAAACTTCAGGGTTCAAAAGAAAAAAAGAGGGTTTTTCAGTGACAGAGAATACATGTCTAACCAACAGAAAGCTCACTTAAGTGTATCTGTAATCAGACAGAAGCTCAAAGGACTCGAACACAAAGTAATAACAACAAATACATCTACTCCATCAGATACTCAACAAATGTATAAAAAAGAGCAACTTTAAGAACTTCTCTATTCATGGCAAAATCTGATGTTAAAATAAGTTAAAAATGTATGAAACTGACCTGAAGAAAAGACCCGATTCAGGACGACTACCCAAACTTTAGAAGTTTTGATATTGCTACTTACCTCTCAATTCATTTGATTTAAATCATTTGATAGTCTTTCCTTACAAACTTTGGGTGTGCCCTTTGTTTCAAAAGGAATTGAATCACATGAAAGCAAACAACACATCTAAATGTTGTTATATGGAAAGAACACCAAATGGCTCAAATCAAATGAATTGAAAGGTTGGATAGCAAAATCAGACTTTCTAAATGTCTGGGTAGTCGTCACGTAACGGGCAATAGTTTAGGTCAGTTTGTGAGTTCTAGCTTGAAATTATTACCATTGTATATTCTACAAAAAACTATGTAATTTATTAAGATACTTGTTACCTTTTTACCAGTCGGTGGTCTCAGATGATCCGAATTCCCGAAAATGCAAGACGATACAACGACATGGCATTTGCTCATGTATTCTCTATCTTCTTTTGAAAGATCAAACCCAGTTCCTTCTATAAATCCACAATTGATTTTCTGATCTCCAGCATGATATGACTTCTCCCTTTCTTGAAGACTCTGATGGCCGGCGAATCTTGGTTCCCAATCTTTCGATCCTATCGGTTGGTTTTCAACGTCTGTATACTGCAGAGAAAATCTGGCAAATTTTTTATCCACAGAAGGCTCTACTAGTTGAGCTGTGGACTGCAAGAACTTCATCTCACAGGTTGAACCTGATTAAAAAGAGAAGGATAAAACAGGTAAATTAGGCATTAAGGAAAAGAAAAGAAAAAAAAGGCTTGTCGCATTGAGAAAGGTACAAATGCTACCAATTCTTAAATTTCAAGTAGCCATATTACTGTAGTGTGGCTAAGAGGTCATATTTAGCAAATGCTGCAAACTTTGTAATAATACTAGCTACAAACTCGCATAAGTAACAAAAAGTTAAGAACATACAGATATTAAGTCCTTAACTACAATGCACTTTGACAAGAGTACCTGAACTTCTAATATTTTGATTTTACCGCATCACCTTTTCATTTCTTTTGACCACCAAGCTCTATTTGAACTTAACAATGTCCAGTAAAACAAATACGCAAATTTTAGTCAAAGATAACAACCTTTAACTGTTTCCATGAAAGAAATATATATAGCAGAACATACTGTCAAATAACACAATACGCCACTAATTAACACCACAACTATATGCAAAACTAGTAGTTTAACAAATCACCCGAAAATTTGTGCCTTTTTGGTTTTCTCTTCGACCGCGACTTCCTCCGAGAACCAGAACGCTTCACATTATCACCGCTTGTGCGATCACCGTTCTTCTGCGTACCACCTTCTTCGCCATTAGCAGAGTCTCTTTCCAATGCACTCACGAAGGCATCTTCTCCAACCTTATCCACATCATCACCATCATCATGGTCCACCCCAACACCACCATCATCATCATCAGCAACATCATCGTCACCATCATCATCAACATCATCATCATACTCGTCATCAGGATCCATCTCCTCTGCTCCATTAGACAATCCTTCTACATTACCACTAATCCCTTGCGCACTATCCCCGTTATCCCCAATCTGATCTTTCCCAACATTTTGCCCTAACGTCATAACCAACCCCATCTCCCTCCTCCCACCATCGTCCTCCTCCCCGAGCCCTTTCTCTACGCCAATCCCAAAAACTTCTCATTAGATTGAATGAAAGGGACGAACAAAGGACCTAAAGACGAGACTATGGGGCTAGGTTTTCGTACCATTGTGGCGGAAGAGGCGGCGGCAGCCGAGGAAGGCGAGAAGGGCGACGAGGGTGAGGGCGACGACGAAGAGAGTGGCGGGAGGGGGGCGGCGGAGGCGGTGGTGGGGTTTTCCGGCGCGGCGGAGCCTCGGTGGGCGGTGGTGGACCTGGCCCTCGATCGGAGGGTGGTGGTCGGTGTGGGAGCGCGACGCGGATCGATCTCCGCCCCCCGATTGCCGATACAGGCTCATCGCCGCATCGTTCGAGCTCGCTCGCTCTACAATGGGGATCGATGAGAGAGAGAGAGAGGGTTTAGGGTTTTGGAGGAGGCGACGAAGAGGAGGGAGACGACGAAGGGAATTTGTAGTAGATGGTGGGATAACGAGTATTTATAGGTTCATTGTTGGGTAGGTATTGGGGTAGATATTATCGTAAGCAAAAGTGAGACAACGTCCATGGTTTCTTACGTGAACCCGGTCTATAGACCGGGTTCGTGAAAACTCTAATTTAAAGGTCTTAAAATCTAGAAGGTAACAGTGTATAGTTTTATCCCTCCTTTAACATTTTTTTCGAGTAGATACACAGCTCCCCAGTTTTAAAAAAATTTCAAATAAATATATAAGCTTAATACTTTTTTATTATGTTATTAAAACTTTACTTTTTTTTGTAATATTTCAATAGAATAAACCAAATCTGATGTATTTTATTAGTTTAGAATTACGGCGTCAACTACTTTCACTTTCATACTTAGTTCTAAAACACTGTAAAACTTGGCCTTGATTTAGTTAAGATATGAATTTTACAATCCACTTCAACATACTTCTGTCGCAACTCCTTCACTGTCAATATTATTTATAGTTCTCAGCGAACTAGGTCGCGCATTTGTTTTGATCGAGCTCGGAGTTGAAGGACTGAGTTCGTGTAACAGGAGTTTGTCGCTCGACTTCTTTGGAGCTCACACAGCCCACGCAGGAGAACTCGTGACTTTGCTCTCGACAGTCGCAAAGTCGAGCTTTGCCCTACGGACGGAAGTGGCCGAGCTCGACGGAGTATAGTTCCGTTTTACAGAACACTCTTTAGGCCTTCATAGAAACATAAAACCATAGTAAGAGAGCATGCCTTTGTGGACCCGGCCCACGCAATAAATTGTACCTGGGCCGAATTTTGGTAAATTACGGCCCAGCCCAACTATTTAATCATAATTACATATATACCCCCCAACGGATTTTGTCGTTGTTAACGGATCTTATCCGTTACGGATCGGCCATGGATCTCGATGCGGTGAAGCGCTCCCTCGAGCTCGATCCCGATCCCTCTTCGTCCTCCTCCTCCTCCTCCCCTGCGGCGGAGCTCCCACCGAGCTTCTACGACGCCTTCGTCCTCCATGGCCTCCGCATCGACGCCGCAGAGCCCCGCCGCGTCCTCTGCTCCCTCTCCGTCCCCCCTCGCCTCGCGGTATCACCCCGTCCCGGGATCAAACGCCCTGTTTGGTGCCCTAAATCTTCCGATTCGGTATCCTTGTTGTTTGGAGTCGCTAAGGCTTGGGGTTTCGATCGATTGTTGGAAGGATGTGGTGGGATTTTTTGCGATGCGGTTAATTTTTATGTTTTGAGGTCGTTTGATCCTCTGCAGCAGTAATTTGTACTAGAGTGGTTGGTGATTAGAAAACGTATGGAGTTTATGCTGCAGTGGAGAGTAGTTCGGCGACCAGAAGCAGTTCCTGCTTCTGCTTTTGAGGTTTCGATTCATTGTTGGAAGGATTTGGTGGGATTTCTCAGACGATTCCACTGCTTCTGCTTTGAATTTTAACTGCAGTTATATGTGATAAGAGTGTTAGGTGATCAGAAAATTGTGGAGCTTCTGTTGCAGTGGGAAGTCGAAAAAAAAAAAAAAAACGTGATTTTGGCGAAAATGGAAGCTCCAATTTGGAACTTTTGGTTCTCCTCCAGAGAGAAGCTTTAGTGTAGAGCTTATGTTGTAGCGGGAAGTAAAAAGTGTGATTTTGGCAAAAGCAGAAGCTCCTGTTTCGAAACTTTGGTTCTCCGGCCGAAAGAAGCTTTTACGGGCCACTTAATATCGCGTTTCTGATTAGTATTATGCCCTAGCCAATACATTGAAATGATTCCTTTTTATGTTTCTCTGAATAATTTAATAGGATGGAGTTCATTTAAACCTCAAATTATTCCAAACAAAAAGAAATTCGCCTGTAAATGAATTCAACTGAGTTCCTCTGAATTGATCTTGCTTGAATTCTGTATAAAACTTGGTTCCAAACATGGCAAACAGAGTGTAAATCTGGATTTTTTTTGCAGAACTCGGAAAGCTACCTCCACAGCGGCGTAATTGCGACTTTGGCGGACGTCGTGGGCTCCGCCGTGTTCTATAGCAGCGGGTTTCCAACCAGCGGTGTCTCCCTGGAGATCAGCATCTCCTACTTGGACGCTGCATTTATTAATGTGCGCGCCTTATCTCTAAATTGCGGTTCTCAATGTTAGCCTTATTGTTAATCAGTTGTTCGACAACTCATTCTGAATAGAATAGGATGACTTTTAGATTTTCTGAATTCAGTTGGCTCAACTTTTGAATTAGAATGAGTATAATTTATTCCTAAATTGAATGAAGTGCGCACTTCAATTTGATGTTCTTGGCTTTATGTTCAAAATGCTCTGCAAAACTGAAGTTTCATTGAATAATGTCTTTATTAAGAGTTTAAACTTTAAACCTGGGAGGTAGAGACATAGGTGGAAGTGGGAATGCATGATTTGTTTAGATGCTGTGTACCAATTATCTTAATCTAGCACTTCATATGCAGAATATAATATAACTAAGCAGAATATAGTATACCTGACTGAGAAAGTCTTGTAGAGGGTTTATTTGGGTAAGTTGAAACACCTCAACCTGTTAGTTTGAACCCCTAACTATTCTATTGTAATAATTGGGTCTTTAACCTTTGCATTCTGTTGAAATCTTACTCTTTCGGTTAAATTCCGCCATCAAATTAGACAGAAATATTTATATAGATGGTGCCAACTTCTGGATTTCCCATGCATCGCTTAAATTGGCATTTTCAGCCAGTTTACATGGAATTTAGTGAAAAGGTAAGGTTGCAGCAAAATGAATACTGCTATATTACTTTGTCGTGTCGTATTATTTTCTGAACAGTTAATATTCTAGTTCATTTGTGATACGGACGGTGGAAAGGAAAACAATGACTCTTTACTTTCTGCTGATTGTGGTTTTGAAAACTAGCATAGATAAAGTAAATCATGGCACAAGGGTTCTTGTGTGTCATAAAATTCTGAGGATGAATTTATTGAACTATATAATCTAAGATAGTTCATTTCCTGTAGCCTGATGCTTGTTGGCTTTATTGAGCAATTATTCTTGTTCCGATCCTGTTTCTTAAGTAGTTTTCTCCATATCAAAAGATTTTATTTCCAAATTAGCCTTTGAACAGTTTTTTTTAATTCCTTCTTTTTCTCTTCTATCTAAGATTATTGTGAGTCTTATACTTAGGCAGTGTATCTGATGATTTGACTAACATCAGAATATAAATGACTACAAATTATGCAGGAAGAAATTGAGATCGAGGCAAAACTGTTGCGAGTCGGAAAAGCAGTTGGGGTCACCTCTATCGAGTTCAGGAAGAAGAACACGGGGAAGATAATAGCCCAGGCGCGCCATTCCAAGTATCTCGCAGTTTCTAGCAAACTGTGAGGCCTTCCTTTTACGCCTTGTATTGATGATTCACAAAGTTGAACCCTATTACTCCCAACTAGATAGATTTATTTGACCTGCGTGTAATTCACAATGAAAAGGCAATTATTATGTCGTATATCGATAGGGATGATGATGCTTTAACTGTAAATCCTGCTACATGACCGATGTTTTTGGGAGGAAGTTACAGTTCTCTCATCAATGAACCAATTATCATATATGGAATCATATCTTATGCAAGACCATAAGTTTACTTGGTACTGTGTCCTGTTAAAGTAACAGATGTAAACATCACAATTTTTTGCTATTCTGTGGTTAAGTAAGGAAGGTATTTTTCTGAGACTTGTGCCGTATAATGCTTGAAGTATTAACAGTGAATCTCCTCAATTCACACAGAAAAGTTTGTCAGTGTTCTCAATTTTTAGTTCTGCCACCTTATCGCGAAGTCAAAAGATCTTGTGCTGCCATTGGAACTGAGAGATTGCTGAAATATAATTGATTTTGTCTATGTTATTTATTCAAACTTTTAATACAGTTTCTTCGGTTGTATTTTGTATCCTTGTTAAACATTATGCTATAAGCTGGTTAGATGATAATGTTGCTAAAAGATACAAAGTTTTCGAGTAAAGCTGGAATACTTGTTTGTGTTATTTCCCCGAATGGGGCATTCAATTGATGATCGACGCTGTTAAATGCAATCTGCTTTATTTTTAACTCCTTAAGAATCGAATTTTTTGTGATTTTGTGAACTTATTTGTTTGGTGATAAAGTGGTATTAAATTCATTTTATATTAGTCGTTAAAAATTATCAATTTTGAAACCATTTGTATACTAGCCATATGATGCAAAAAAAAGTCGCAAAATTTGAAGATGCCGATCATCGATCAGGATGTCTTGGAAGTGTTCTATTTTCTCTTGGAAGTGTTCTAGCTTTACTCCAAAGTCTTTTGCTATTATGAAATCAAGAATTATTTATCAAGTTAAAAGTTCATATCCTCAAAAAAAAAAAAAAAAAAAAAGAAAAAAGGAAAAATTCATTGATCTATTTTTAAATCACCCTCAGTTTTTGTCATATTAAACCATTTTTTCCACTAATTGTGGTCATAATATACTAATCAAAAGCACCTTTTTTATTTTTTTTTTAGAAAAAATAAAGGTGATTATATTCTATGAAAATAGGCTAAAAAAAAGAACACATCAAAAGAGCATTCAAACTCCTCTAGAGGAGGGAAGAGTCAAGAAAGGGACCCTCTCCCGTATCCAACACTCCATTGAATAATTCTATGTTGAATTTCTTCATGTGGACCCCAATAGACTCTCATTATTATTCTCTTTCTTTTTCTTCTTTTTTCTTTTTTCTTTTTTTTTTTGATTCTGTATACAGGTCTTTGTATGGAAGATTGACTTGAAGTTGGGATATGAGTTTCAAATTTAAGCCGACACGAGTGTTCAAATGTTGAACATAATATGTCTCATTTTACATGAATCCGAGACCGGACGAGTCCTAAGTTTAAACGACAACATAAATTCGAATGCCGACCTTATTGTTGGTATTTATATTGACTTAAGGGGCCAGCATCTTGCCTTATGGCGGAGAGTCAGGTTGTGTCTAGTCATGTTTGATATTGCGGAAGGTCGAATTGGATCGGGCCATGTTCGAAGCAGCGAGAGACCGGTTGGGCCAAGTCACAAATTGAAACTCATAAGCACTATGCTTATATGTTTTAAATGAGTTGATTATATCTTTTTGACACTCGAACTTTTAGAATTAATGGTTAGCGTCAATGGTCTGACAATTTAGACATCAAACATCGGACTACTGGTTATGTTACTATTGTAGTGCTTGGAATTAGATTTTTTTTTTTTTTTTGGGAACAAGTCCACAGGCTCTACCTATTATTCATCTTATTACATTTATGTTATTACTCTAAATCATTCTATTTTTAAACGAGTATGCCGTGTAGATCGATGTTTCCGAACCTATTTACCAGTAATGTGGCGTATCAACCAACTGCGCTAAATAGTAATAGTAAAATAAGAATATCATATGCTAGGAGGAGACTTTTACTGTACTTGGTATTTGAAATGATGCACTTTATTAACTTACTTTTGACCTTTTGCTTGAACTTGACCTAACAGAATCAAATGATTCTGATATTTCCATTTCACACTTTTCATGCCCACCAATGCTGCTAATTGCTTTTCTTTTTTTTCTTTTTTCATACTCAACACTATGATTTTACCTTCTTTTTCTTCTATACCTCTACTAGGGTTAAAGTTCAATCTGAATTTGAATTTAGTCCTCATATTTTTAATTGTAATAATTTAGTTGCTGATATTTGGACACCCAATTTTAATTTAGTCATCAAATTTTGTATTTAAATCATATCCTAATCATTCTGTTTTCAAAGGATTTAATTATTGCGCATACTAATCAATGCTTCTTAGAGTCCATTTGACTTTTCTTACGCTTCTACTTTCACCAAAAGCAAATTTTAGCTCAAGTGTTTAACAAACTAGAAAAGTTAAAGCTCTTACTACAATAGGAAGCAAAAAATAAAATTTTAAGGCTCGGCTTTGACGCTACTCCAGAAATAAAGCTATTAATATTGCGGTTTGTTCTGATACCGCTATTCTGATAATATTTTACAAAATAGTACTACATTCTAAAGCGCGAACAAACAATTACGTAGTGCGCCCCTTAGTTCTAATAAACAACAATTAAAAAGTCGCAAAGTTTAGCTTAATAAAGACCACAAATGATAAAACAACTATGTATTGCTACTCCCTAATAATAAGTAGAGAGAGAGAGAGAGAGAGAGAGAGAGAGATTCAACCTTGCACTTTAATTATTCGACTCTTAACACATCACATTGTAATTCTAACTCAAGCATAAATTAAACTTGTATTAACAATAAGATAATGTTGGTTATTGCTAAATGTTAAAATAACAGTACTATTATTGTACATCGAGATCCTAAAACCCATATTGTTATTATTATTAATTATCACCGTCAAACACGGCGTGTCGCGTCCGCTCAAACACACACGCAGGCACAAGCACAAGCACAAGCACAAGCACAAACACAAGCACAAGAAGAGTGATCACACCCATTAATTAACTAAGATTGGGGAATGAAATCTCTTATTAATGAATGATAGAAATTTGGGTATAAGTTACAAAATCTGAACTTAAATAAAAATCCAGTCAAATGTTGGGCATCTGGGAACTGCAGAAAGAAGTGACATGTGCTGCCAACTTTAGGCCGAAAAAGATCCTGCAACTGTTTGGGATTTGCAGCAAAATACATTACTTGCAATATAAAAATATTTTATCAATTTTTACAAGTGAAAACATATTGTGCAGATCATATTAACTCTGTCTTAATACTAAACATAATCTTAATATTTCACATAATGCAAATAGTTCAATAGGGTAGAGAATCAAAGGACTAATAATACTTACTGTTAGATATGACTCAAAATCTATTTCGTTGGATTTATGACTCGCCAACAGCTTTGCGGTGCGACCAAATTGAGAAATTAAATTGTGAAGGGAAAATAAATGTCTGTGCTGGATAGCGAAGGGCTCGGGCCGTCAAGCCCGAGCCCGTAGCCCACCACTGACATTCGTCAGGGGGTGCGAGGGTGCGGGGGGCGGAGGCCCCCGCGGTACGGATCGGATCCGAAATTCGTTATGAATTTTTTCTCTTCGTTTTTGCCCTAGAGGCGTGTGATCGTGGTTAGTTGTAATCTGAAGAACATTATATTCCCTTTTGTTTCGATAGTGATGTTCTCTCCTCCCTCGTCCGTGGTTTTTTTCCTGCAAAAGATTTTTCACGTAAATCTGTGTATTCTTTCATTTCTGCTTATGATTTGATAATTTTGTGTTCGTTATTTCGTTTTCGTTTGTGCGTTTGTCGTAACACTTACTAATATGTTCAATGTAAACAAATCCTATGTATTCATAGAATAAAACATAAATGGCAAATATTATTTCTTTATTATTAATAGTATTTTAATTTTCGCCGTGTAGCAATCAATAGAAAAGTTTTGGACCAAATCTTTAAGACCTAATATTACATAAACTTACATGCATTCAGAAAAAAGAAACCGTAAAAAAAGGATTCATAAAATTTTTATCTTTTTTTTAAATGTTAATTCGATCAGACATTGCTAGCTGTCAATTCGATCAGACGTTTGATGCTTCAGTAGAAGAAAAACAGCGTGTCTAACGAGCGTACCCTAGTACTTGAATTGAAACTTTTTTTTGTTTCATTTTTTTTCCTTTTTTTTTTACTTTTTTTTGTTATGTGTTTTTTTTTTAATTTAAATATTTTTTTTGGTCTGGTTTGGAGGTTTCTTTAGTTTATTTTTGTAGCTTAATTTATTTTTTTTAATGAATGAAGTATGTAGTATATTTTTTTTTTTTTTGAAGAAAAAAAATGTTACTCTTTTTTTAAGCACTCCTAAATAAGTAAGCTGGACATTGTAAGGAACATAAGACCATTATTCCTACATTACATGGTCATGAACTGGTGGTAGACCCATTAACTATTCTCAGTCAACTCAGGCCCCTCTAAATACTCTCTCTCTCTCTCTCTCTCTCTCTCTCTCTCTCTCTCTCTCTTTTCAAGTGTTTTTGTCCACATCTCTCTCTCTCTCTCTCTCTCTCTCTCTCTATTCAATGTTCATCTTTCCAAGGAGACCAACCCTTTTTAGTCCACATCTCTCTCTCTCTCTCTCTCTCTCTCTCTCTATCTATTCCAAGGAGACTCTCTGTCTCTCTCTCTCTATTCCAAGAAGACTAAACCCTGTGTTTTTGAGTCCACACCTCTCTCTCTCTCCTTCACTCTTCTTTTCTTGGTAATAAAAACCCCATCTTTTTCCCCCTCCTCTTCTTCCTAGAAATATATGATGTTAGATTCATCTTAAGAATCAATAGGATAAATGGAGGTGAACCCATCATCATAACACCCCTATCACAAAACAAAATCCCCCCACTCTCTCTCTCTCATCCTCTTCTTCTTCCTAAAAGAGATGAAGATGAACCCAACATAAAACCCAACCACAACAACACCAAAAACCCAATTTTTATTTTCATCAAAAGAACCCAAAGAGAGAAGAGAGAGGAGCTCACATTAATGGAGAGGTATGCCCACATCTCCTTCCCTTTCCCCATCATCTTCTCCTGCTTCTTCTTCTTCACCATCTTCTTCATCCATGGCCTTTTAGCTTCTTCCTCACAACTCAATCAAACCCAAGTGGAGATCATGAGAAACCTCTCCAAAACCCTCAACTCCTTAACAGGATCCAATTCTGAGTGGAACACCACAAACCCAGATCCCTGCTCGTGGGAGAGGGTCACTTGCTCTCCCCAATCCTCTCCAGATGCTGCAGTGACCCAGCTCTCCTTCTCAGGGCTTGGTCTCTCCACCACCAAAAACTCCTCCTTTTCCACCCTCCTTTTTGATCTCATCTGTGGCCTCAACACCCTGGAGCACCTGGACCTCTCCCTCAATTCCATCACCACCCTCCCCGAATCCTTCTTCGCCGACTGCGTCGGGCTCTCCGGATTGAAGTCCCTGAACCTCAGCTACAACGGGTTGGATGGAGCACTTGGTAACTTCTCAAACTTTGCGGGTTTGGAGACTCTGGATTTGTCCTTCAATCACTTGACAGGGCCTGTTCACAACCAATTCGATTCGCTGTCGCGGTTGAAAAGCTTGAATCTTAGCTCCAATCGCATGGTGGGCACAGTTCAGAGCTTGCTCGGCGGTGGTAAAGTTCTCACCTTGGAAGAGTTGGTTCTCTCCTCTAACAATTTCAGTGGAAACATACCCAATTCGGTCTCCGAGTACGCGAACCTCACTCTCCTGGATCTTAGCCAGAATAGCTTTAATGGGTCCCTTCCTAATGGCTTCGGAGAGTTTCCGAAGCTGGAAACCCTCCTCCTCTCCTCAAACAACCTCGTCGGGGATATCCCGGCGAGCTTATCCGGTATCGCGACGCTCTCGCGCTTCGCGGCCAATGAGAACAAGTTCTCCGGGACAATCCCCGGCGGGCTCACAAAGTACATGAGGATTTTGGACCTCAGTTACAATCAATTAGGCGGGGAAATCCCTTCCGACCTCCTATCGCCGCCTAGTTTGGAGTCGGTCGATCTCACCGGTAATCATCTTGAAGGGGCCATCCCCGCAAACTTGTCGCAAGGGCTTTATCGTCTTCGACTTGGCGGGAATTTGCTCAATGGAACAATTCCGGAGGCGATTGGGCTACTCTCGGGCTTGAAATACTTAGAATTGGAAGGTAACAAGTTGGATTCGGGTATCCCTTCTCAAATCGGCGATTGCGAGAATCTCACACTGTTGAATCTCGCTGACAATCGTTTGCGGGGAGGGATTCCAAAAGAGTTGGGTAATCTTCGGCAATTAGTGGAGTTGGAGCTCCAGATGAACAATCTTAGTGGAGGGATACCTAATGAGATTTTCCAGCTTTCTAGCCTGAGCACGCTAAATCTCAGCCGAAATTCTTTCTCCGGGGAGATATCGTCGGCGATTTCCGGCTTGAAAAAGCTTACGAATTTGGATTTGAACGACAACATGTTCTTTGGATCGATACCCAGCTCGATTAACAACTTGAATAATTTGATCGAGCTTCAATTGGGGAACAACAACTTGAGTGGGACAGTTCCGCCCATGCCGAGTAGCTTAACGATCGCTCTAAACCTAAGCAGCAACCTCTTCGGAGGGTCGATACCTTCGTATCTCGGCTCTTTGTCCGAATTGGAAGTTCTCGATCTCTCCCACAATAATTTTTCCGGCGAAGTCCCAAACTCTCTCACTAAGCTGCAATCTTTAACGCTTTTGGTGCTCTCTTATAATCGACTCTCCGGGGTCCTTCCTCAGTTCCCTCCTTACGTGAATGTCATTACAAATGGAAATGTGGACCTTATAGGAACCAATGATGGAACCGGCACTGTCACAAAGAAGAAGAGATCGAGTCTTATGATCATCATACTCGCTATAATTGGTGCTTTTCTTGGTTTGGGCTTAATTGCGGCGGTACTTCTATATGTGTTTTCTAAGAGATTTTATCGGGTGGAAGATGAAGGTATCGAAATCTCGGAGAACCCTCCTCAAATTGTGGATGGTTGTTTCGTGACGTCGAACAGCATCCACCGGTCCGCGATCGACTTCTCCAAAGCCATGGAAGCAGTTTCGGACCCGCGCAACGTCACTCTCAAAACGAGGTTTTGTACCTATTACAAAGCTGCGATGCCGAACGGAACCAGCTACTCGGTAAAGAAGCTCAACTGGAGCGACAAGAGCGTCCCGAGCGGGACCCACGAGAAGTTCGGGCAAGAGCTTGAAAGCTTGGGGAGGCTAAGCAGTTCGAACGTAATGGTTCCGCTCGCTTACGTACTGACCGAGGATAGCGCTTATCTCTTCTACGAGAACGCGCACGAAGGGACGTTGTTCGAGTTTCTTCATAGAAGTAAAGAAAACATTTTGGATTGGTCGTCCAGGTACAGTATAGCGCTTGGGGTCGCGCAAGGGTTGACTTTCCTTCACGGGTGCGCTCAACCCGTTCTTCTTCTCGATCTTTCGACGCTGACCATTCACTTGAAGTCGACCACCGAGCCTCAGGTTGGAGATATCGAGCTTTGTAAAGTTATCGATCCGTCCAAGAGCACGGGGAGCCTTTCTACTGTCGCTGGATCGGTCGGGTACATTCCTCCGGGTATGGGATGCTGCAAAATTTACCTGCTATCGTAATGCGGCACACGAAGGAGTGAACTTTTTTTTTTTTACCATACTGATACTAAATCTCTTTGTTTTGTGATCGCAGAGTATGCGTATACTATGAGGTTGACGATGTCCGGCAATGTGTACAGCTTCGGGGTTATCTTGCTCGAGTTGCTGACGGGGAAACCGCCCGTCAGCGAGGGGGTCGAGTTAGCCAAATGGGCCCTCAGCTATTCGACTAGGCGTGATCAGAGAGAGCAAATTCTGGACCCGAGGGTTTCAAAAGCATCACTCGGCGTCCGATCTCAAATGCTATCGGTCTTAAAGGTCGCCCTAGCCTGTGTCAATTTATCTCCCGAGGCGAGGCCGAAAATGCGGCATGTGTTGAGTATGCTATTCAACGCGAAATGAGAGTTGTTTGTTTTCGGGGTTTCTCAAAAAATTTGGACATTACCTAGCCATACCCTATGTTGGTGATAGTTATGTGGGTTTGGTTCCTTGTTATATCGTAATATATACCTTGAATCCTTGTAATATAATGTGATAAAAGATAGTTTTGCCTACTTAGAAATTAGTATGGAGAGAGGGGTGGATTTTGGTGGAAAAATGTAATATGGGAATTGAAGCAACTTGATATGAGCATCTTTGATGTTGAAATTTCAAAGTATATTTCTAAGTGCTGAAGCTTTAAGCAGTGATTGAAATTTGAAAACCACGGCCATGGAAAGATGTAAATTTGAAGTATATTTCTAGGTGCCGGAGCTTTTAAGTACTTATTTTTGAGTCTATGCAATATATTGAGTTGTTTGCTTCTTACAGAGTCTCTGCAAAAGTGTTGTTTAATTATGATGGGTACTTACCTATGTTATGCTATCACTACCTCTATGCTACTCTATAAGACCTGGATATCCTCAATAATGAAAGCTATGATCCCGCGCCGTATTGTGGTGATTAAAAGCATCTGCTTTCATACTTTGAAAGGGCCAAAAATTCTAAAAGCGCTTTCAATATTTTTCTCTGATGCTATAAAATTGTGGTGGGTATAGCATAGCAGCAGCCGAAGAAGACGACAGCTACATGCTCTTTCGGTGGCAGTTTTAATCTTAACTTTACAATGAAACTCGCCTTTCTCACGACCAAGCCGAGCTTCAGTATAACTAGAAGCTGCAACATCGAGCGATGTCGAGTACTGGTAACTCGCGAGAGCGAGCGATTAGCTCAGCTAACAATTCGACGTCCTCGACTTCTCAGTGAACCATTTAAAACTTAATTTCCCTACCTTGATATAGATATACACCTACAAAATCTGAGAAGATGAAGTGCAGAAACGAAAAAGTGAGCAGGGAAAATTTTAGCACAAGCAATAAGCTCTCTCCACAAGCAATATCAAAATTGATACAGGAAAATACACTTTGTAGTAGAACTATGAATCCTGATTATTATTATGAATACATACACCAGAATTAGTAACAAAGGCTTCGAATTTATACATATACCTCGATGATTATGTTCTTTCTCGGTAATTTAGGTTCTTTATGCTATCATTTATCTACTGCTAATTTCTCATACCACTACTAAATCAAACTTACAGAAGAGTATTTAAGTAGAACAATGTACTACTTTTTAGAAGCTGGGGTTAAACTTGAGATCCTTCCATTCTTCCAACCACAGCCTGAAGCTCGAGCGCGGGGCCAACACGTCTATCGACACATCTTTCCTCTCCACCAATCGCTTCGAGTAACAATCAAATTCATTCAACTTTTTCCTCAATTGCGCCACCTTCGCAGGATCACTCTGGCTTCTCAAATCATCCAGCCACTCCATTGCTTCTTCGACCTTCGCCCAGAAACACGAATCTTGAGTCAACCCAGCAAACTTACTCCTCTTCATATTCGTGGTATCAACACAATCCTTCTTCCCTTCCCACCACTTATCGAAGATCTCGTACCTCCTTTCTCTCCCATGAGTCAAATAATGGCCTTTAGTCTTGTGATACCGGCTTCTGTAATACTCAGCAATGTCCAATGGCTCAACCAGAAGCTTGTAGAATTGAGCTGCATTAGCCCACTTGGCTCTTTTGTGGAAATCATAAGGAAGTTGGTTGTTTTGAAGCATTTCAATCACGCTGTCCCAAAATTTAGCTAGTTTTATTCGGTTCATGTTTGCTTTGGAGTCCTTCTTGGCCTTCCTAAGCTTGAATGCATCGTAGTAGCCCATGTCGTCGTCGCAAGAGGTCTTGTACCATTCGATTTGAGCCCGACATGGGGTTATTTTGCCAAGCCTGATTGCTAGATTGGCACAGATCAGATTAGGACTTTGGCCCATCCTCTTCGATTGTTTTAGGCACTCGCGTGCAGCCATAGCTCCAATGCCCTGTTAGTCGTTTTACAACATACCAATCATCAATAAACCTCTGCTTTTATATGCACATCCAAAGAATCAACTCAAGCTGAATTAATTATAAAGTTAGCTCCAAAAGTTCGACCCCGATTTCAAACGCGTTCATGGAGCTTCAACTTTAACAATGCTGTCTCGGAGGTTTATCCCAAGTAACAAGTACTATGCCACATGTCAGAATCATCGTTAGAGTTTGTTGACATGGCAATTTTTGAGCTTGGCCTTAGCAGCGATTATGCCGATGTGGTGTTTTTCAGACAGTAGGCTAACTTGACTTAATTGTTAGGTGGATCAAAATTGAGGGACCAAACTATTAACATTGAAACTCTAAGGTTGTTGTTGAAATCGGGATCAAACTTTAGGGACTAAATTTGTCATGAACTGATTCATATTTTTCTTGCAATATTTGGTTGATGAACACACCAAGAATTGGGTACTAGAGGTCCAAGAGTCCAAATCTTTTTCATGCATCAGTTGGCCATTTAATCTAAAACTTTGCGATCTTCGTTCTTGAAGAATAATGAAAGGAGACCAATAATAGAGATATGAAGGAAATAGACTACCTTTACTCCGATACCCGATGCCTCGAGTGCGAGTGAAATCCCTGACTCGTAGTTTGATTTGGGGTCCTCATCTTCAACGGAAATTCGCTTCCTCTTTAGCAAGTTTTGCGAGATATTCACTACAAGATCACCATAAGAAAGATGCTCCTCGATGTTGGAGTTTGACTGCCAATTAGTTACGAATGTCACATAGAGCATCTGTGCCACTGCAGTTGGATTATCAATGCACACCATTCCCTCCATAGAGCACAAACCGTAGTTCCCAAATGGCTTGTAAGGGCTTCTGTCATAAACCACAGCAGATAGCTTCCGCTTCTGCTTCTGCCCGGTCACGGCAGCAGCAATATGCGGAGATATAAACTTATGCAGTTCCATCTTTTCTTCATTAGGTGCATGCATTGAGAATTGCCTCGACTGCAAGTAGGTTCTAAGACGAGAAGAAATTGAGTTGAGAGGGCAAAAGAAGAGCCTTGGCATGAAATCGTGCTGTGAGACGACGTGGAAGAAGTTACCATTCCATCTTTCTCTAAGAATGGCTCGAGATAGAGCCTCATTTCCGAGAAGCGGACTTCCGAAGGTGACGCATAAGAGGGATTTGGTGGTTGAAGAAGTGAAGCAGAACGATGAGCAAAGGAAGTGAAGGGCCGCAAGCGAAGCGACCGCACCGCCCATTGCATGGCCTGTGAATACCACTGATTTGTCTTTGACATCATCCAGAAGCATCTAACCAAGGAGAGAAGAACGAAATCAAGATGCAATTTGAACTACAATGTAACGTCACATACATTATTATTATGGTATCTAAAGAGCTAATTTGGCCCATCTAGAGCTTTGTTGTCTGAGTAGAGTTATTTAAAATACTAACAACTTTTTGGTTTAAATTGTCCCAACAGCTTAGATCAGCAACGAAAGTAGAAGGTCCACACTGGAGCTTCAGCTTTCGGGTGCAGAAACTCATTTCAGCTTTAAGCCACAGCAAAAGCTTGAAGATTTTATTTATAAAGAAGAAAAACTTTCCCAAAAGCCAGGCCAAACTAGTAACAATTGTGCTTGAAGAAGTTGAAAAGGAACAATTTAGATTGATTCAGTCCTCAAAGTAGAATAATATACATATGTATATGTATCGTTTTGTGTCAAAGAAGCGTAACTGGAAAGCTGCATCAAAAAGACAATTTCATCTCTCAGCAAAAACCATAGAGAGAAATCATTTTTGAGCCCTTATAAACCAACAAAATCTGTAAGTTGATCACTTTCATGTGTTCCTGGAGGAGCTTTTAAGCCCAAATGATTGCAAAATACAAATAAAATCCTCCAAAACTCAAATTGGTGAAAACTAATTGTCTTAATGCCTAGTTGGATTGCTTCTTCGATAAAGACAAAAAGTGAATTGACAAGAGAAACCAATCATTAAGTTGAAGGGTAGTTAAATGTCCCAAAGCTATGGCCTTCCCCATCTGGAGGCCTACACTGTTAATAAACCCTATTTTGTTGGCTTGCGGCAGCGGCGTGGCACTTATATCTCATCAAATCTTATCAAAAATGAATTATAGGTTACGTCACCGAATAAAAGCTCAAAATAGGCGAAGTTACGTGCCAAGATCTCTTAGGCATTTTGTCGAACATGTAAAGTCTCTTTTTAGCTACAAAAGCTGAAAAGAGTAGATACCTTGGCATCCAACCTTTTTAGGGTATTTTGCATGTATATCCCTGCAAACATGTAAAATTGCGCATGCACTCGTGCGGAATTGATTATTCGAACGCCCACCTCCTTAAATTTTGTTTACTTGCACGGGTAGGTATGCCAAAAACAATTATTGTTTTTCTCATCAAAATGGTAAAATTTGAAGCAAAAATCGCCAAAATCACACTAAGATACTAAATTAGATTCGAGATCTAATTGTCCCATTAAATTAGATTAAATTGCTCATCAACATACACGAACCACCCAATTGGTTCAGCAATTAGGGTTTACAAACCGATCAACAAAGATTTGAAAGGGGCAAAAAGGAAAGAAGTGAACTTACTTGATACTCCGGTGTCTTACACAAGGCGACATAGAAACGCAAAGCCCAAGCTTGCACGAGCACCTCCTCCTCCCCATCCCCGCCGCCGCCGCCGCCGCCGCCCACAAGCTGGGAGAAGAGCCCTCCACCGCCGCCGCCGCCGATGGGCACCGGTCGGAGCGCGTCCCCTCCCGCGTCCGCGGCCGCCGCGGCCGCCGCGGCGCTGGCGCCGGAGAACGCGACGTGGACGGCTGCGCCGCCGCCCCCGCCCGGGCGCTCGGCCACGAAGCTCCTCGGCCCCGCCGCGTCCGCGCGCGCGCACGCGCGCCACGCGTGCCCTAGGAGCGGGGACGACGCGACGAGGCTCCCCAGCACGTGGCTCGTCTCGAACCTTCGAATCCCGCGCAAAAAGAAACCGTTAAGAGGGCTAAACAAAAATTCCGAAACTATTCCACGCCCTACACGTGTTCGATGAATTGCGTATGTGAGCGAGAGAGAGAGAGAGAGAGAGAGAGAGAGAGAGAGAGAGGGAGCTTACATGGAGTCGTCTTCTTCTTCTTTGAGCGCGTCCATGGCGAAGAGAAGTGTGAATGAGAAGTATAGAGAGAGAGAGAGAGAGAGAGAGAGAGAGAGAGGTGATGGTGGTGAGTCTATCTCTCTCTTCTTTTTGTTTTTTTTTTTATTATTATTTTTGCAATCACGAATTTCACGTTCTCTTATGTGTTGTATTGGGTTGGGGGGGAGTGGGACAAAGACTTAGTTGACCAAAGTGAGTGTGATTTTGACAGGCTAACAAGGAAGCGCAAGGAAGGAAAGGCACAAATTGTTGCATGAACTTGGTCCGCCACATTACTCGTGAACCGATCAGTGATATTTTCTAGACTTAATTACTTATACACCCATCATTCAAGTTATTACTACTAGTTTGTCCGTTACATCAAATGTAACGATCTAATTCACTAGCAACAATAACTCGTTGGGTTCAAATCATCAGCCCAAAATGTTTAAGTCCAGTTATTATTACTAGTGCGTCCGTTATTTATAAACTCATCAGACTCTCCCACATTATCCGATGTGAGACTATTGGGATGCTACATATATTTGCATATATAGCCCTTACGTGTTTGCTACTTATTATCGGCTAAAATAGATCCAATTTTCTATCATATGATGCTAAATTCAGAAGACTAATAAGTTGAGTTGGGTGAGCTTAATAAATTAAATAGAGTTGTCCATAATAAATCTAACAGCAAGAGACTCAACAGTAGACCTAATATTCAGGCGAATTGAGTAAAGTCGAGACCTATCAACACTGTGGCTGATGGGTCGAAACCTGTGAGTCAGCCTTTCCTTTCAACACATATTTTTGAAAATAGTTCGCTAGCGCTTACGAATCACAAATAGTGTAAAAGCCAGTGGCGCGAGTTCAGCTCCCATATGTTATATATTATCTGAATCAGTTGCGTAGGTTAGATTCTCATATACTGTATTATCAGTGCAGGTTGCTAAAATAGGTCGATAATAAGTGTCATGGCTGCAAGCTTCGGTGTGATCGGAGCTGCCGACTTCATTTCCTGTCTATTGGATGCCGAGTTTCAAGTACAATCTCTTCAGTTCCACACCCGAAAAAAACGAACCATGGAAACTAAATCTCTTTTTAAAATTTCCGCCTTTTTGATTTTTAAAAAATAATTTTTTAAAAAGTTTTTTTTTATAAAACCTGAAAAGAAAATTTCAAAAAATTAATTTTTTTTTGAAACCAAATAGATTGAACATAAAAAAATATCCATAGTATTTTATTTTTAACTTTTTGGAGAAACCTAAGAGCACTCTACCAAATAAAAGAAAAAACATCCAATCAAGAATTTAAATGCCGATCGGCACGGATTGTATTTATTGTATTGTGCCAGTGCCAGCAAAATATCGACACGATACAACTCCTGTACCGACGGCATAACTCAAAACCTTCTATTTATAAAATTAGTAAGTAATTTTTTTAATAAAGTTCAAAAGATTTGATAAAAATATATAACAAACAGTTAGAATATTTTGTTGCTAAAAAAATAAATATTTCATGGCATTATGTGTCGATGTACATGTATGTTTTGTGACCGACACAGTATCAGTACAATCCGATACACACCGTATCAAACTGTATCAGTAAATTTTCAGCATGATCACGTACCATGCTACTTAAATCCTTATATCCAATAATATTGCCTCGCAAGTGGGAACAAACAATGAGCTAGTTTGAGTCCCAATTAGACACTACCAAGTATTTATTGGTGCAAGCTGTGTTGAAACAAACCAAGTTCCTAATTCCTAAGACTAAGCCAAAAAAAAAATAAAATAAAATAAAATAAAAAGAGTTAGATACTAAAAAATAGCATGACACCTCACACAACAAAGAGTTGAAATCATGTAGCTTATTATGACAGCTTGGGAGAAGTTTGAATACGGCTCAATCTTTGACTTCTTAGCCACAAAAATACACTTCTCCACAATGTAAATAATGTATATACAAAGTAGTCAAATTCAACAAAGAATCTCTAATTATTTTCCAAGTCATTATCATCTTACAACTCATTTTTATCTTTTTATTTTTTACCATTGGAGAATTTAATTGCTTATTATTACTGAGGTAGATGTTATATCATAATAGAGAAAGTGTAGAGCTACTATGTTGTCGAAAGTATAGGGAATTTGATGCATCCGACTTTTTAATCTTTAGATCAAGAATTATACGATTGGGATGATTGCGGTCCCTCTAGGATTGAGTAGTACTTCTAAGATTGAGTGGTCCCCACAGGATAATAGTATTAATCCAAATATTAGAAATGATTAAAGGGATTAATCTAAGGGCTAAATAATCGGAAGCACCAGATCTGATAACGGTCATGAGATTTGAAGGTTATTAATATGTTATTAGATGTCTGTTTCATTAGAGGAAAAAAAAAAAGAAAAAACTTCAAATACCACTCCTGTGGTTTTGCACTTTCTCATTTTGGTATTCTGTGATTTAAAATGTATCGATTTAGTATCCCGTGGTTTTATTTTTCTCTTTTTATTATCCATTTCACTAATTTTTTTCGTTAAATCAGTAACAAAGTTAAAACTAAAAGGTACTAAAGTGAATATTCGATAAATCTAGGTAGAGTATCCGAAATTTTTTGTATATAATTTAATGAAATGTTAACGGAGTAGCTGACGAAAAGAGAATAATAAAACCACAGAATACTAAATTGATACACTTTAAATTACAGAGTACTAAAGTGATAAAGTATGAAACTATAGGGATTGTATTTGAAGTTTGCCAAAAAAAAAAAAAAAATCTTATGATCTCGAAGGATGTGACAAAAAGAAGTCTTCAAAATTCTAATCTATAAATATATTCTAAAATAAAAGATGAAGTTACCAGAGATGGGGTTATATTCATTCTAGAAGCAACACTTTGTTTCAACAAAGTAATAGGATATTAGTGATGGTCAAATAACACATGCTTTAGTTCACCACTATATATTTATCTTAAAAAAAGCTTTTGCTTAATAAAGAAGCTCATGTTCAAGTGGATTGTGGACCTTCTCTCTCTCTCTCTCTCATGGTTTAACCACATTGAGGAACAATTGAACCACTACAAGATTCTTTTTTTGTGCATTATTGTTCAATAAAAGTGTTATTTGAATAGTATTTTTAGGATAAATATTTAAAGTAAGAAGTATTAAATTGAAGCGAGCTTCTGTTTTCGAATCTCAGAATCTCATTTCTGATTTCAATACAATAGGAATATTAAACCTTTTTTTTGTATCCAATTTTTTACTGAACACGACTGCTACTGAAAGCAGCAGCAGAAGGGCGACTAAACGCGCGTTAAATCTAATTTTTCGATCGATGCAAAACGCCAAACTATGTATATTAATATAGTAGTTTGAAAAGTTCTCTTAATAATTAATGATCTTCTAATACCAAAGTAAACTCTCTATTTGACTTGAGTCAACAAGTTTAAACTTAATTGTATACTTATACATAAATCATTTGTGCCAAAATTTTGAAAGCTAAATTTCTCCATCAAGTGAGCTTGGATTAAATTGGGGCTTGGACCAGAGAACTTGACTTTGACCCACAAGTCACGTGACTCACGTGCCATGACAACAAAAGATACTTCACCCAAAATCACTAATATTTATGTCCTAACCATTTATGTGTGAACATGCAAAAAAAAGTACCATGACTTTAGTTTCTAGAATAAACCGTGGCCGAGACGTTCGAGGGTAAAATGGTCATTTCACTAATTTTTTTTTTTTTGTGTTGAATATATAACAAAATAAATTTGTCATAATGTATCGAGGTTTGACGGTCAATATAGTGATAAAACCTAATAAATGTTGATTGATCGTACATTTCATTACAGTTATATATATATATGATTCTGAGTACTATTTCTTATTCGGATATTCGATTCTTCCGTGAATATCGCATTCGAAATAGCTATCAAATTTATTCATTAAAAAGAGCCGATTCGATATTTTTTTATGTATGTGTAGGTGCTAAGTTGAATTTGAATTAGAGTTCAGATTTAAAAAAAAGGGTGGTAAAATGAAAATAGAGTTAATAGGCTTTCGTCCGCGATGACGGTGTTTGATTAGATCGGTAAGAATATAAAGACAAATAATTGTTACAGAAAAAAACTTTCTTAAAAATAAATTTTATGAGTAGAACTATTTAAAACAAAAAACCAAAGGTTAAACTCAAAAGCGCAACTGAAACTTTTGGTTTTGCGTAACCAAAATAAAAAAAAAAGTTAATTGCATACCGCTCTCTGTACATATATCGAATGATAAATATATTTTTATAAAGTTCAACTTTTTATATTTATTCCTGCAAAACTCCTAACATTTTCATATATATCTCTACTGCTAGGATCCGTTATAAAAAAATAGTTAACCATCGATAAAATACTTAACCATAGTTAGTAAATAAGGTAAAATGATATTTTTATCCCTCTTATATTGTTTATGATGATAGAAAAAAAAAAGACCATTGAAGAATTTTTGGGAAGATATTTCTATATAATTCTATCAGTAGAAACTTTTGGAGAAATATATTTGTGATAGCAAAAGTATCATTTTATTTATCTTCTGTTAAAAAATAAATAGTGCTTTAACGACAATAAATCATAGGAGCAAATATGAATATAAAATGTTAAACTTTTTATGGATATATTTACTATTCGATATATTTATAATAGGGATCTGTATGAAATTAACCCAAAAAATAATGACTCCTATTATTTGCTAAATATCTAACTATCACTTGTAAAATACGCATTCATTGCACAAGAGCTGAGACTCTTTACTCGATTTAGGACACACTGGTATTGTTTGAATATACTGGAGTAATTTTTTTTTTTTTTTTACTAACTTCATTCTGAAGCAAAAAATTAGAATCTTCAAATTCAAACATATATATTTAGTTTTACGGTTCAGAATCTCATTTTAGCTATCTACCGCAGCTGAAACAGACACAATATTTCCCACCTACCAAACAATATTCAATTAATAGAAAATCACGACCGAAAGCGAAAGCAAAAGCAAAGCGAAATAGGCCGCACTTGCGCGCCGATTAAATATGATGATTCAATGTAATATTGTCCACAGTTAGGGGTGCGTGTGACAATGACGCAGTGGAGAGTGACTAGCAAATTGAGCAAATTGGGGGCACCAAGCCGCCCACGAGCATACTTTACAGGTGGGGAGTTGCAAATTTATTGGATCAATAAAACGGATATAAATGTTAGATGTTGTAGTAGCCGGACTCATATATAGGCTAGGGTTACTATATTCTTATGAGTATAGAGCCTTTTGTACTTATAAATTTTCGACTATTGGATGAAGAGATGTGCGGTTAGGATGATAGTGGTTCTCTAAGATTGAGTAGGTAGTTGGTTGAATAGTACAATCTAACAGATAGAAATAGTCAAAGAGGTAGATCTAACGGTCGAAAACTTATGAGTAGAAAGGGACCTATACTCAGAAGAGTATAATAGCTGGATTATATATATATATATAGGGTCCGGCTACTATACTATTATGAGTACGATTGTTCTTGTACTCATAAATCGTTTTCGATTATAGAGCTTTCGAATCGACGATCCATACCTTTAAACGTTATTTACAGCATTTAAAACTTGTAGAAATCAAATTTTATAATCTTTCGACATCATTTACCTTACGATCAAGAGGTCACAAATTTGACAATTTTTAATGGCCGGTATGGAATACTTGCTAGTTTAACGGTGTAAAAGAATCGGAATTTGTTGAAATTTTGATAGAAAATTCTATTCACTACCGAGATAAAGATCAATAACTCCAATCTTGAATTGAAGGATCTGATTATCCTTTTTTAGGATGTCGTTCGATTTTGACCGTTCATTTTATGCCCGCTTGATTGACTTTATTATGATTTCGAAAATTTACGAAACTTATTTTCTAGAAGTTTCAAATACTCTAGATCATATTTAACGGAGTTGATCGTCGATTCGGAAGTTCCATCATCGAAAACAACTTATGAGTACGAGGGCTCCAATACTCATAATAGTATAATAGCCACGGCCTATATGGGTCCGGCTACTATACTATTATGAGTACGATTGTTCTTGTACTCATAAATCGTTTTTGATTATAGAGCTTCCGAATCGACGATCTATACCGTTAAACGTTATTTACAGCATTTAAAACTTCTAGAAATCAAATTTTATAATTTTTCGACATCATTTACCTTACGATCAAGAGGTCACAAATTTGACAATTTTTAATGGCCGGTATGGGATACTTACTAGTTTAACGGTGTAAAAGAATCGGAATTTGTTGAATTTTTGATAGAAAATTCTATTCACTACCGAGATAAAGATCAATAACTCCAATCTTGAATTGAAGGATCTGATTATCCTTTTTTAGGATGTCGTTCGATTTTGACCGTTCATTTTATGCCCGCTTGATTGACTTTATTATGATTTCGAAAATTTACGAAACTTATTTTCTAGAAGTTTCAAATACTCTAGATCATATTTAACGGAGTTGATCGTCGATTCGGAAGTTCCATCATCGAAAACAACTTATGAGTACGAGGGCTCCAATACTCATAATAGTATAATAGCCACGGCCTATATGGGTCCGGCTACTATACTATTATGAGTACGATTGTTCTTGTACTCATAAATCGTTTTTGATTATAGAGCTTCCGAATCGACGATCTATACCGTTAAACGTTATTTACAGCATTTAAAACTTCTAGAAATCAAATTTTATAATTTTTCGACATCATTTACCTTACGATCAAGAGGTCACAAATTTGACAATTTTTAATGGCCGGTATGGGATACTTACTAGTTTAACGGTGTAAAAGAATCGGAATTTGTTGAATTTTTGATAGAAAATTCTATTCACTATCTAGATAAAAATCAATA
This sequence comes from Ananas comosus, assembly GCF_001540865.1. Lineage (NCBI taxonomy): Eukaryota > Viridiplantae > Streptophyta > Magnoliopsida > Poales > Bromeliaceae > Ananas > Ananas comosus. Next base: position 113,997 of record NW_017893320.1, on the reverse strand, counting down.
ACTCCGATCTTGAATTGAAGGATCCGATCATCCTTTTTTAAGATGTCGTTCGATTTTGACCGTTCATTTTATGCCCGCTTGATTGACTTTATTATGATTTCGAAAATTTACGAAATTTATTTTCTAGAAGTTTCAAATACTCTAGATCATATTTAACGGAGTTGATCGTCGATTCGGAAGTTCCATCATCGAAAACAACTTATGAGTACGAGGGCTCCAATACTCATAATAGTATAATAGCCACGGCCTATATAGGTCCGGCTACTATACTATTATGAGTACGATTGTTCTTGTACTCATAAATCGTTTTTGATTATAGAGCTTCCGAATCGACGATCTATACCGTTAAACGTTATTTACAGCATTTAAAACTTCTAGAAATCAAATTTTATAATTTTTCGACATCATTTACCTTACGATCAANGAAGAAAGGGAATCGGTCAGGCTGGTTTTGAGCTTTGGCTCGGTAGGGGAAGACCCCTTAACCCATATCTCCGAGGATTTCTTGTTGACTATCTTCGGAAGGAGTTGAAGACTAAAGAATTGAAGCTTCCTCCGATTCCTAGGATCATTTGGGGGCACCCCACAACTACCGATAATCTTTGATAGAAATCGCTTTTGTTGGTTGTTGACCAACGGAAAAGCATGGGAGTCAATAGGCATGGAATACAATAGACTCTTTTCGATGAAGTACCGCCAGGAAGGGGTACACTGAACACCGACCCAATCTCGACAAAAAAAGAGAAGTACACGCAACTAGAAAATGAAAGTCGGAAGTAGTGCTTTCCTCTTTCTTTTTAGAAGCATAGTGCTTACAGAAGGGGGCCGCTCTCTAGCTAGGATCTGATTTGCTATGTCCTCATTCCATCGGTGGAGTTCTATCCCACTCGTCGGTTTTTTCCATTTATGATTGAGCTAATTGACTGAAACCTTTCCACTGCGGTTGGGTGGGACCTAGATGGCTGGTGGATCAACGGCGAGCCGTTCAACCAGGGATCTATCCATAGTTTTGTGTCAGTTCCCGTTCCAATGAAGTAAGAGATCCCCTCAAGGACTCTCGATTTGGCCGCCGCTGTTGACCTCCAGTCGAAGGAGGCAAATGGTTTAACTGTAGCCCGCTAACGGTGATTTCTGTGGGAAGCACTTATCTTTCATTACCTGAGCGGGCACTCTGGGTTAGTGACCAGTCTCCAGAGTAGCTTTCCATCCTCCTATCCCGGATTGAAAGATCTAAAAGGGGTAATCCCCCGGATAAAAGCTCGTAGCGCACGGGAGTAACGAAGTATTGATTGCACGAGCTAGCCAGCCAATAGAAAAATTTGACTACGGGTTATATTGAATATGGATCGTTCCCTATCTTTCTTAGTCACACGCCCACTCAGAATCCCGGGGTCTCCCATTCCGAGGGATACCATACCAGTTTACCTTATAGGTAGGAGATACCTATAGGTGAAGATTTCAAAAGTGGAATTCTCTACTGTTTTCCATCAAGAAGCAATCCGGCACGTTGGACGGCTTAGCTGGTTTACAGCCTAATCTGCCTGGCAAGCTACTGGTAAAGGCTAGAGTAGCGACTTCCTCGTAATTTGACAAACCTCAGCAGCTCTTCCAAATGGCAAAATCCGTACCCTAGGATTCGAGCTCAAAAGGCTATAAGTTATACAACCCAACAAGGGGGAAGATCGTTGTCACCAGAGATAGGATCTTCGAGGAAGACAAGACATGGGATTGGAACGTAAAGGAAGAAGAGAAGGATGAATTCTTATCCATTCACAATGAATCAAGCCGAAGAACTCAAGGATCCACGGATGACGAGACTCCACAGCCACCCCAACACAAGAAAGCGAACATCAAGCTCAAGTGAAGAAGAACCACGCTGCATGCGAAGTTTACAAGAGATCTATGAGGTAACTCAAAACCAAGATAACCTCACTTTGTTCAGTCTTTTGCTGATTGTGAACTAATAAGTTTCGAGGAAGCTGCACAAATCACGTGCATGGCAAGAAGAAAATTCTCCTAATCTATTAGAACACTCGTAGGACGGAATCGAATCTCCATTTCGTAGTAAAGAACGACTTAAAACGAAAACAGATGCACGCTACCCCCCTTTTTCCACGAAATTGATCAATCCTTTACGATTAATCCATATTTTTCCTGCAATGCAAAAGATTGAATCGGGGTACGGTTCAAGAAGAATGAGTTCTCCCGAAAGATTCAGGTTTATACAGGAATTCCTCAATCTCTTCGAGGGCATAGGCTGGAAAAGAAGATTCACTCGTTCTTCAGCCCTCACTTAGACATGGGGAGAGGCCCCACAGATAGGATGAAAAGGAGAGTTGAAAAGACTTAACAGCCAACTCCCTACTTACTTAAGACTTTATTGTAGCCAGTTTGCAATGAAGACCAACCCGGAAGATCGACCTTTAAGGTAAAAAGGGCGATATAACAGCCTATACTTTATCTCAGACATCGGACTATTCCGACTACACCTTCTTTGATCCACTACTGCTGCGGGAAATGACACTAATCGTCTTTCCTTCTCATGGCCTATGTCGAAGGGAATAGAATGACGGTCTCTGCCTTTGCAAGCGCAGGATTTTCATTAAATGAATAGATGTTATTAGCTTATTATTCAATAGATAATAGGAAAGCTCCTTTTTCCGTAAAATAAGAAGTGGTGCCCTTCTATCTCTAGCAGGTCTGTTGCTCACGTGACCGACAGTGATAGATCTGTCACTTACGGAGAGGAGTTCTGTTATGAGCGAGCTTTCTTTCAGTCCATTTCTATATGTCATTGGCTGGAGAAGATTGATAGACGTATCCGAAGCGAGCACTATCAGTACAATCTCTCTTGCTTCTTGTTGGCTAGGGGAACCTGTGGCTACCTTGTTAAGCATGGTCAACAAGCGTGGTAATAAGCAAAGCTTATTCCATGTTTTCGTAGCGGTCGGTATATGGAATAAGCTCAAATCATGGGAGGCTTTACCCGAAGAATTTCATCTGACGAAACCGCTTTCTTCGCTCTCATCAAATGCACTTTCTTTGCCAGGTTCTAAAATATCTTGGCTTTTCAAGTCCAGGAGAAGAAGGGCCGCTTTTCTTGTAAGGGGAAAAAAATAGGGCATCAACATAGGCCTCAGCTGAAGACCGGCCAATCCGTGACAACCCCACAACAAAGAGTGAAAAAACCGACTATGATAACATCCGGGAGAGGAATCGAGAAGACTTGTGCCTCTCAAATAACGAAGGACCCACTTTGCGGCCTCCCAATGATGCTTAGCTGGTCTTTTCGGATGATCAGCCACACTGGGACTTCTTTTGTGTAAGTAGAGTCTGGCATGATTTACTATTAATTCCGAAGTTATTTGGATGTATCGAACGTCTAATCTAAAGAAGCAGTACTGGTATTACCCCCTTTGCGCTCACGTACGGTCCCCTTTCTTTTACCCATGAAACTCACAGTTCAATCGATTCGGAGGGAGTGATTTAGATGCGGTCGATTACTCCTCAGCTATGTTGGCTGAATTTGAAGACTTGGACAGTAGTTCGGCAAAGCCGGAAATAGAGAGAGATGTGATTAGATTAGCACGAGGAAGGGAAGAATCTTGGTCGTGGGATAGCTGTTTTTGAATCAGTCTCATTTGGCGTTCAATAAGTAGAAGATCAAGGCAGCTTCTGCTTTTAGGTCAGCTCTTTGGCTCCTTGCTATAAAGAGTGAAGTGACCTTCGGGCGAGGAGAAAGTCAGTAAGAATAGGACCGGAAACTGTTTGGCTATTGGTGAGTCTGTCTTTCTTGAGAAAATTGAGCGACCAGCCCCTCCATTTGGGTCATGAGACTAGCCAACTGTCTATCCCTGTGGGCTAACTCAACTTAGTTGCTTGCTATCTTAGCATCCACTTGGGAATGACCGTGGTCTTTTTTCATACCTAGTGAGGCCAGGAAAAGAGACTCATAAGCTCTATTCTCCGAGGATCCAATTCCATGGTTAATTGTACTGAAAGCGAGAGCCTTTAAGATAGGGCGACGAAAGACGATTAGGAATCTTTCTAAAAGAAGTGGGGTTCTAGTCCTGCATTTGATGCCGATCATAGCACGTCACGCTACTAGACAGCGGATCTATAAATTATATCACAATCAAAGTGGGAAACCTTCCTTTAGTAGTGTGTCAACTGCCGTGTCTATCCGAACGGAACCCTCTTGTGCATGGATCGCAGCTAGGGGCACTCTTTGAAGAAAGGTACAACGTATCGCTCGGCTTTGCCCCGGTTAGGAACCCCTTTTCGGAAGCTTCAGAGACTGAGCTCTCCAGGTAGGTCGAACGAAAGATTAAGAAGTGGGATAAAGTCCCTTTCTAGAGCAGAGAGCTAGCAACGAATTAGTGATCCAACTGGGCATCTTACGTATGAATTCGTTCTCCAAGTATGGGCTCTTGCCCTGTCTCCATAAAGGAAGAAGAAGCCAAGACTAACTCATTTAGTAGGGCTAAAGATTTGCATTTCCGATCATATTGGACTTGATGTTATGGCGAAGGGGTGCCAACAAGGTGTAATCAAGGTCAGAAAACAAAGAAATTGATCCCGAGGGTTATGCTTCCTAGTTGTAGTTTTCAGTGAAGAATTGGCAGAGGGGAAGAAGGATGAAATTGAGTGCTTCCTAAGCTAAGCACTACGCTTCCCAGAGTTCTGGCTTATAGCCGGGCGAAGCGCTTTCTTTAAAGAATCTTTCCCCCTGCAGAAAGAAGCCGAGACTTCCAAGATAAGACTGTTGATTATGGATTGGCAAACAATAGATTATTCGAGGAAACTTTGCACCTCCCAATATATAGGGTCAAGATATTTAACAGGAAACAGTTTATACGAGAACTGAGTTATTCGCTGAATAACTCTATGTCTAGATAAGGGAAGCCGAGAATGAGCAAGATAACAACTCTTTTGGGAATTGATTAATTGCCCCGAAGCCTTTTCATACATATTTAATACCTCCATCAGGCCTTTCAAAGAACTTTAAGCCGCGCTAGAAAAGACCAAGACATCATCTGCAAAGGCTAAATGAGAAAGGGCTGGACAGCCCCGAGGAACTTTAAGTCCCACAAAACCAGGTTGCAAGACAAGTCGATTAAGAGCACGGGAGAGTACTTCAGCCCCAATAATGAACAAAGCCGGGGATAAAGGATCCCCTTGTCGAAGCCCTCGGGAAGACTTGAAGAAACCAAAGGCAGCGCGCTGCTTACTCCTTCAATAGCAAAGAACCCGAAAAAAACTAGTACAGTAGCGCCCTAGGCTATTTGATATAGTGACGCCGCGTATCCTATTTGCATCAGGGTAAAGCCCCTTTTTTCTTTATGAGTAAGCCCCTTTAGAAAAGAAATAGGAAAACGGCCTAGCTGCTTTATTGAGAGATTTCGGTACCATTGAGAATTAGCTAAATAATTCATTAGCTTCAGTGCTTGAAGTCTCGGTTGGCATTGCCTAAGTAAGGTCCGGCTCTGTTTGCGTCCTTCTCTCTAGAATAAGGGAAAGACATGATATTCTCATCATATAGGAAGCGAGTGAAACGACCATAAGGGAGTCAAACTAAAACGAATAAAAGAGCTTATTCGATTAGGAAAAGTATAGTCTAGTCGAACCTTAATAACTTCCTAACTAATTAAGTCGAGCTTTTCTTCTTCGCTACGTTCACTCACTCGAAAGTTCCTTGCTTGCCTTCGTACTTTCCATTTATTGGTAAATAGGGTTCTCTTTCACCTGCTGTAGGACTGAACTTGAGCTGAAACAATTGACTCAACTGAAGAATAGACTCCTTCTTGATAAGGAGCGATACAATTCAGCATAAATGGAGACTAGGCTCCCTATTTCCTCTTCTCATACGATAAGATTCTTTTGTTTGTTAACACCACCCCTTTTGTTCCGTGTGGGGTTGAGTAAGAGTAATATTGTCTGTTTGGCCACTTTACTGCCTTAATAGCAATATCAGAATCTGATATCATCCATCTCAGAAGCAAAACAAAGAACGAAAGCCTCATACGCCCAGGCTTAGGTCAATGATAAGATAAAGAAGCGCTTTTCTAAGTTATCCCCTCCGCCCCCGACTTGGGGCTTGGCCATAGCTTTCATGCAACCGAGCGAGGAGAAGTGGAGTAAGCGGAATAGCACCCGATACGAGCACCGATGTGAGACTTACCAGTCCCATAAGAAGTTTGATTGAATTCAAAATAAGCTTTTCACGGGCCTTTCAGTTCGAAGATGTAAAAAAAGGGCTTTAGCTTTAGTCAAACAAACCCCCTCTTCGATTAGTTCTCTGGAGTGAGAGAGCAGCTCCCTTTGTTCAATCAGTTCCAGCACCACAAAATTAGGTTTTTGCCTTTGCTTCTTAATCTCCTCCCTAGTCGATTCCAATCGTTAGAAAAAGTTGTTCTCGAACAGGTAGGTACGGTCTCTTTATACGCAATTTCAAGTGGTGCCATGCCGCCAACGGAGAACATTGGATGTACTTCTGTTTTCTCCCTATAAGAGATATTGGAGTTTGAGTTCCATCTTTCCTCTACTTTGAGTCTTTCATTCCTGTCCCCACAAAGGGGCAGGGAAGCACTACCAGCTAGAGTCGTGAACTCGGAGAATCATTTCCCGAGAATCAGCAGTTTGAGCTATTTCATCAGATAGAAATGCAAGCGATTTTGGTGATGTGATAGGGGCGACTAACTTTCCAAAAAGTCTCTCTTCTTTCGGTTCGGTTTGCTTTACGCGCTGAACTGACCTTTTCTTACTGGTGTCCGGAAGGTGAGCTTCGAAAGAAAGATTGGAATTGAGATTGTATTTCGGGACAAAAGTTGCTGCTAGCGGCCGAAGCCCCAGCTTTAGTAAGGTTATACCCGCTTTTGGAGGTGCGGTAGAGAAGCTACTCTTAGCTACAGGCTGGCAAGGGACATCGGTTTAAGCTCTCTTAATGGGTAGCTCATCTCATTGGCTAGCTAGCTCATAGGGAATAGGTCTCTGGCTTTCTCTTTCCCGCTGGCTGACTGGCTTTTGTTTCAAGAGTTCACGGGTGCGATTCAAGGGGGTTTCGGAGGGAAGGTGAGGGGTGCGGTTGCTACACTAGAGCGAGAGAGGATTGCTAACCTACGGAGAGTGACAGCCGCCTATTCAGATTCCGATTGATAAGAATTCAACTCAACATACGAGGATCCGGGAAAGGATGATCTTCAAGAGGGTCTGAAAGATATACTCCTAAAATCTTATTAGTTTGCTTAGGATTGAAAAAATGGAGATTGGTACATAAGTTACAGGTCTTTAGCAGAACCTATAGCGAGGTCTATTAGAAGCGTTCAAAACCATACAATGGTCTATAAAGTATGGTGGGATAGACCACCAAATCCTATCATACATAGGGAGGGTACATACAAAGTTGGCTATCTTATTAGCGACCTCATTCCCTTCCCTATACTATATATGTGAGTCAATCGCCAAGACAATGAAGATAATGATACGCGAGCATTTTTCTATCGGGCTACCATAGTCCACGAAACCATGTCATTATGAATAATCTCAGTAAGTACTTGTGCATCTCTTTCAATCCAGAGGAACCTGATCCCGGCTTCCGACACTCACTTCATGATCCTAATCTTGCACCCTGTAGCACTCGGCTTTCAATTCTCAAACCGTACCGAGTTCCTCTCCAACCAGATTGCCCATAAAATGTTGATAAAGCCAGCATTCCAGAGATCTTTTAGCAGAGAATCAAGTCCTCTATTTTGCGATGAAATAAAGTATATCCGAAAATGGGTGCTCTTGGACATCGAAGACTCTGAAGAACCAGCTCAATAATTATTTACAGGAATAGCAGGGAGTCGATATTTTCAGCATGGGAAAGATTGCAGAGGCTGCAACAGGATGCCAATTGAACTCCTTTTGTGGCGACGACATCGTCCGTCGGCACGGTGCAAGACTTTCCAACAGAATAATGCTATATTAGGCAGGACTATATCATTCCAGACGATTCCACGCAACTTTTGGAGATATATTCCGAATAGTCTCCCAGACGGCAGCAACTGCAAATTTTCCTTTAGGATCAGGTTTCCAAGGAATTTGGATATCTTTGATCTGATTAAAAGGCCCATTAAGACTCCGAATATCAGGGAAAATCTATGATTGGGGATCTCCAACTATGAAGTCCCCTACTTTCGCTTTGAGAGATTTTTTTAATATGCCAAGATCTGCAGCGATCGAGGTAGAATTCAGCCAGCGGTCGAACAAAAAGTGAATAGATTGCCCATCCCCAATAACCCAGTCCCTGTGTTCGTTCCTCCATTAGGTATAAGATCGATTTGATTCCGGGCCAAATAGAAGAATGCTTATGATAATTCATAGGGGGTTCCGTCCTTATGAAAATATTTGGCTCTCATGTAGCGACTCCACAGTCCCGATGGATTTTCCCATATCGACCATGCAAGCTTGGTCCCAAGCCACCGTGATAGACTTTTGCTTTTCGGAATTTCCAGACTAAAACAAGTTCCTTATTCTGGCATTAAAATATTGGATAAGGGAAGAGGGCCATTAGCTGGATCTCCTGGTGATCGGAGGTCTACTACTGGCTACTGCACTCTTATTTGAGGCAATTTAAACAAAAGAATCTTTGAAATCTCATTGCATCTACTGAGAGCCTTCCCCATTCGAACTTTCTTACTTACGAAGAATCTCAGGTTTACTACGATCTCGCTTCTGCGCGCTTGTCTTGGTTGTAGGTGTCGGGGATGAATCCCTATCAACTAATAAGTCCCCTTACTTTCTTATTTGAGCTAGGCTGTTGAGTTAAAGTAAGCGAGCTAGTCCCCGAAAATGCCTCCTTTCTTGAAGGTGGGGGTTACCGCCCCTTAGTTCATCTCTCGGCAGAACAACGCACTTGGAAGTCGCCTTATGGCATTTTTCCTTGTCTTGACGAGTGTAAGCGAAACCAATAGTACTACATATTAAATATATTAGATCAGAACTTACCTTCCTCGAAATCCGAATCGGCTAGCTCATTTCCCTTTGCTATTGAATCCAGTGCTGTTTTCAGGTGCAGATGAGGAATTGCACAAATAGGTTGTGCTAAAGGAACTGACCATGGTTAATCTACGAGGGGGAGGAGGTTGAATAGAATATAGGGCATCAGAATAGCTAGTGCGCAATGCCGACATTGATTGAAAAGTAGCAGTAGGAAGCCTTAGCCCGACAGAAGTCTCGAAGAGAGAAGGAATTGAATCAATATCCCCAAGGGGTCTGAAACAAGCCCAAATAGGAGCCCGCTTCCACTCTTGCACTTGACTTGAAAGCCAATAGTGGAAATACCGACTACAGAAGACAGTCTCACCTTAGAGGAGGATTCATCTTTCAATAGCAGACTATTCTCCGATGATGCTTGTCAGGAAATCGTCTGGTTTATAGCTCTCTTTCAACTTCTATTAGAGTACCATACCTCTTCAGTCTTATACCTATTAAATTACATATAGTGATCACAGAAAAGTTCGACCTGTTTGTTGTTAGGAATATCTCGGGTCCCGACAAGGGATGGAATGTTGGCTTCCTAGGGTCCAAGTCCCGGGGTAAAACCGCGAGGTCTATCGCTCATAGATTGGGAACTCCTAACTCCACTGGAGGACTAGCTCCGTTGTGCCAATTCCAGCCCGAAGGGGAGTAGTGGATGAATCCCGACCGCAATCATCGAAATCATGGGATTAAACCAGAGGAATCAGTAGAGCTAGCTTCGACTGGAGACAAGACGGCTGTGATTGTGGATGTAGGACGTAAAATGCCGCTACGATCCTTGCCACGGGATCCCCCTTCAGAAAGGAGTATCCCTGCTATGTTCATACTTCGACGCACTCCAAACCGGATACGACTTACCTATTTGGCGAAGCTGAGATGTCGGATGAGATTTGGTTGGATGTCGATTGTTTTGTTGTTCAAATTGGAGATTCAGTTTGTGTAAAATTATCAAGAACAGGAAAGGTCGGCCCTTACTCCATTCTACGAATGGCGGGCCTGCATGAGAAACAAGCCCTTAGGTGTACTCTCTCTTTCCTATCTATTTTCCTCATCACGGCGGTTCACTCTCCGGCTCAGATGCACCCTTACCCTACGCTTTTGGACTACGGGATAAGGGTGCTCGGAGCCTGTGTTGATGATACCTAAAGTGTTAATCCATCTGTCCAAGAACTATTGGGATTAAAGCCCTAGAAAGGAAGTACTTCTTCTTAAGCGTTCGTGCTCCTCACCCTTCCGTCCCTTAGTCTCACTATGTTCAACTAAGCCACTTCGTCCCTACTCGAACCGTGATTGACGTTCTCTCGTTCAAATTAAGGCTAGGCTATAACTGCGGTCTACTCGTTTACTGTATCTGATCTCGCTGTGAGAGCTTCAGGGTTAGACCAAAGGAAGAGAAGGCGTCAGCAACTGACAGACAAAAGGCCTAAAAGCTTAAAAAAAAAGAGCACTAATGGCCGACCCAATTTCGGAAAGAGCCCTTCCTTAGGGTCCCTCGTGTTGTAGTTACATGGTATGGCTAACGCTCCTTAGAGGACAGATCTGCTTCCCTAGGCGGGGGCACCCCGGCTCTATGAATAGCTCCTGATCTTGGTCATAAAGGGAGTGAGTGCAAGCCCCCGTGGTTGTTAGCCCCATAGGTCTAGAGCACGATCACGTGAAGAAGAACATACCACCGATTGATTCACTTGTCTGATTCGGTATGTAGGCACAGAGAAAGTGTTCCGGCTTGAGCCGAGAAAGTCTCACCCTTCTATGTACATCCACAACTTCTCAGCTCTTTCATTGAAACTCACCACCCAACAACGGCCACCCTCCCTAGGTGTAAGATAATAGGGCTTGATGCCTAGCGGCTTCCCTTTACGGGTTGTCTACCGATCTCACAGGTTCACTCCCTTGAGGAATGTTCCTCGAGTCGTGATGCTTTGATTGTCGTCTTTCTAATTAAGGATTTGTCTGGCTGGTGTTCAGCCAATGGCTTTTGTCTTCGGGTGCCTCGCCTTTAAGGCTTCGTTCCATTCCTCTTCTGTCGCTCTCATCTCTGCCTTTCATCCACATCGAAACCCCCGATCTCTTTTCCCACTCGTTAGGGCAGCGGTTGGAGAGGTAAAAGCTCAATTTGAGGCTGTTTTCCGACCGAAGCAAGGTAGTTCCTTTTTTCAGGGGAGCCAGGCAGGGAAGAGCCTTTCAGGCTGAAGAATAAGAAGATGCCCATTTCTATTTAAGAAAGGGCGATAGGAAGAGCAACAAAAGCTTTTAAGGCGGAATAAAGAAGCCTACTTTCATGAAATAAAGAAGGAAAAGGCTCATAGAGCGTTTGGCTCTACTCTACTTAGGTAGAGACATTTTATGAAAATAAATGCCATTCCAAAGACAAAGAGGTGGTTACAGAATGATTTCGATTTCAACTAGTTGCCAGGCTGTCCTTGCTTGGCAAGAGCCGAGTACCTTCCTTTGTCTGTCTGGAGGCCTGTATTGCTTTAAGAAAGAAGAGTCAAAGTCTAACCTCACTGAGTCTAGCTAATAGAGCTTTTCTTAGAAGTTCGAAGTTAGGAAGAAAGGGAGTTAAACGCTTAAGATGAGCTAATACCAAAAACTCAAACTAGGAATTGATCTTCGAAAGAGGAAAGCAGGCGGACTGAGGCCGTTCCTGGGACCTAAACCCATTGAAAGAAGGTAGAAAAAGATTCGCAGCTTACGGGCGCTTTCAAGGGGGGCTAGGCTTCGGGTATGGGAGGTCATAGGAGCAATAGCATAACAGGCTCCGAACAAGTTACCANTAAGAAACCGGCAGTTTTTTTTCCGAATGAGGTTATTTATCGAATCAACCAACCGACAAATCCGTAGCCCAGGTGATTCACTGCCTCCCTCTCGCCAAAATGGGATGAATCTTCTCATGCAGCTTTTTTCTTATTCAGGGCGCAGCGAAGCCAATTTCCATCAAGGGGGTAAATAAGGGGGAAGAGGAGTTGTCACGATAGAAAAGAGAAATGACTATAAGGAACCAACGATTCTCTCTTCTTAAACAACCTATATCCTCCACACTTAACCAGCATTTGATAGATTATCCAACCCCGAGCAATCTTAGTTATTGGTGGGGGTTCGGTCCGTTAGCTGGTATTTGTTTAGTCATTCAGATAGTGACTGGCGTTTTTTTAGCTATGCATCACACACCTCATGTGGATCTAGCTTTCAACAGCGTAGAACACATTATGAGAGATGTTGAAGGGGGCTGGTTGCTCCGTTATATGCATGCTAATGGGGCAAGTATGTTTCTCATTGTGGTTCACCTTCATATTTTTCGTGGTCTATATCATGCGAGTTATAGCAGTCCTAGGGAATTTGTTCGGTGTCTCGGAGTTGTCATATTCCTATTAATGATTGTGACAGCTTTTATAGGATACGTACCACCTTGGGGTCAGATGAGCTTTTGGGGAGCTACAGTAATTACAAGCTTAGCTAGCGCCATACCAGTAGTAGGAGATACCATAGTGACTTGGCTTTGGGGTGGTTTCTCCGTGGACAATGCCACCTTAAATCGTTTTTTTAGTCTCCATCATTTACTCCCCCTTATTTTAGTAGGCGCCAGTCTTCTTCATCTGGCCGCATTGCATCAATATGGATCAAATAATCCATTGGGTGTACATTCAGAGATGGATAAAATTGCTTCTTACCCTTATTTTTATGTAAAGGATCTAGTAGGTCGGGTAGCTTCTGCTATCTTTTCTTCCATTTGGATTTTTTATGCTCCTAATGTTTTGGGGCATCCCGACAATTATATACCTGCTAATCCGATGCCCACCCCGCCTCATATTGTGCCGGAATGGTATTTCCTACCGATCCATGCCATTCTTCGCAGTATACCTGACAAATCGGGAGGTGTAGCCGCAATAGCACCAGTTTTTATATCTCTCTTGGCTTTACCTTTTTTTAACTTTATGTATGTGCGTAGTTCAAGTTTTCGCCCGATTCACCAAGGAATATTTTGGTTGCTTTTGGCGGATCGCTTACTACTAGGTTGGATCGGATGTCAACCTGTGGAGGCACCATTTGTTACTATTGGACAAATTCCTTCTTTCTTTTTCTTCTTGTTCTTTGCCATAACGCCCATTCCGGGACGGGTTGGAAGAGGAATTCAAAATTCTTACACGGATGAGACTGATCACACCTGATCAGTGAAAAATTCAATCATTTGGAATTTACGAGTGAGTATTACACCAAGAATTTACAAGCGGATGAGTGATCGGCCTTGTTGATTAAAGAGGAAAAGGTACCAAGAGGGGAAGCATTCGATGCGGGAATAATGTCTGTAGTTTCATGAGCTTTCTCCCATGTGGATCTGATTCGACCGGGACTGACAGCAGTAGAAGAAGATTAGATTTTCGTTGTACGAAAATAATTAATAAGTTTTAAAGGGTAGATGCTTTTTCTAGCGGTAGAGCTGTTCAGAGAGGCCTCCATACTGTATTTCATTGGGCATCTTCTAGAGAAGAGATTGGAAGGAGCTTCAATTTTCGATGTTGAGAGCAAGGTAGCTTTGGACAAGGCAGTACTGGTACTCAGTCGATCTTGCTCTTGCAACTTTCGGCTGATGGGAAGGTTCGGATGTCAGCTGGCTAGAAAGATCAGATGGTTCGCCCACTCCTCAACCCTATTTTCTTATCCAACCTATCGGTTATGGAATTCAAAACGGGCACCTCGGCAAAGCCTTACTATGCCACTTGGTCGTTCTAGCATAGTCAATGAGACCCAACTTGCGTACTCGGATTACTTCAGGCGACCCATTTGCAAATAGGCTGATACCAGGCTTACTCAATCCTATGTTGTTCACATAGGCAGCCCGCATCTCCGTGTCAAATCCTTTTGAAAGGGCTCTACCTTCCCTATTTGACTAAGAGTCAATCCCTTTCTAACTCACTGCCAGAACTAGTCGTTTGACAACTCCTTTCCTTTTTTTTTCCTTTTTAAATTTCAAAGTCAGGGCCGGCCTTTCAAAGCAAGAGACCTATCCCTCATCCCACGTCAAATATCGTGGAAGTCCCATATGTGGATGGCAATCGTGATTTGCCATTGGTTAGAAATTTTTCAATGAAAGGGGGCCTCAAGATTGCGTCCCTATAAGAAGGAAAAGCGGGGGGGCTTGGGGCAGGAAGATTGATAGACACAGAAAGAGAAGATGACGATTTCAAAGAAGGGAAGCGAAAGCCGCTCAAATGCTAAATTGGGGAGCAGAAGCCACTCGCTTAACTAACAATGGGCAAGGAGCAAAAAGCACTCAATTCTTTGTGAAAGACAGGAGAGCGCGGAAGGCAGTCAATTCCTCTTTGCAGGAAAAAGGCAAAAAATTGCTTGTGATGAAATCTACCACTAAATTCTATTTGAAATCGAGGCCTTTTTATTATCAAAATTTTGGGTAGGTTACACTTTTTCCTGAAGCATAGATGAGATTAGAGATGAAAAGCTAGCATTAGCAGAAGATCATCGATCATACTTTCTTGCCTTAGAAGGAGTTGTGTATTGGCGCCTACTTGTTTTCTAAGGCTGTTATCAACCTAGGACGCAAGTCTGGGTGGTTCTTTGTCGCGCTGTATTTAAAACAGTGCGCTTCTTCCCTCCAGACCGCATATGGTTCGACGCAATACGAACCTGGTTTGTTACCAGTCCCGGTCTCTCTCAACCGGTCAGGTTACCCCCGGATCATCCCTGCCTTCCATCGTAGAATGATAATGAGGAAGGACAGTAAGGCGGATACACTAGTTCAAGTGTATCTTTCGTTCTGGCACATTGGCTAAAGTTATTTGTCTTGCCAAGAAAGTCTCGAAAGGTACATTTGAGTCCATTGTATCTCCCTGGAAAGATCCGGACTCCGTTATCAATGCAGTTGGTAATATGAAAAGGAAGATGAAATACCTTCTGCAAAGATACGTACCTGATCTCCCAACAATCCCCCTTCACCAGGGGATGACTTGGGATCCGACCTGGAAGGCTCTTCCAACTCATTCTTGAGTTAGCGATAAGCTATTCAAGAAAGTACAGCGGAGGGTTCAATCAGTTTTGACCTCTGAAGCTTACGAGTTGGCTGCCTTCCAATTTCTCGTCGATTGAGTTCACTCTTACAGTGAGCAATGGTCGCAGGGTAGGTAGTCTTTGGGCTCCCAGAGTTCGTTACGCATGGGACATAAACAATAAAATGTTTAGTAACACGGACCTTTCCCTCTTTGAGGATAGGATTGGTCCAACCATCGTGTGACGACCTTCAGTGCCCTCCGATTACCGGGCGTGACGGTCAGAAGATTGAGGGAGGGGGAAAGAGACGGATATTCGCCATAGGCAACTATATCAATCAGAGGCTCCATCAGCCCGTTCATGACTGGCTGATGGACGTTCTGCGTCAAATACCCGCGGACGGGACGTTTGACCAGACAAAGCCTCTCGATCGTTTAGTTGGTGAGCAGCATTTTTTCTCCTTCGATTTGAAATCGGCCACGGATAGGTGGCCGCTATTATATCTCTGAGAAGTGATGCGATGCTGCTTCGACCGTTCGTTCGCCTCCGCTGTGGTTAATTCAACCTTAGCGTATAACATATTTTCAGTGCCATTCGTGAGGAAGAAGCACTCTAAAGTATGTTTTGTGGCGGGACAACCGTTGGGATATCATGCCTCTTGGCCCTTATTCGCGCTTTCCCATCACATTTTGGTGTGGTGGTGCGCGGAACAAGTTGACCCTGGTTGGGACTTCCGAGAGTACTGTGTACTCGGCGATGATGTTGTCATCGCTGATCGGGAAGTAGCCCGTGTGTATGAAGCTATGCTTGGGAAGTTGGGAGTTAATATTAGCTATCAAAAATCCCTAATCTAAAGCGGCCGAGTTCGCAAAGCGATTTCGGATCCGAGGATTGAGTAAGGATGTGAGTCCAATCTCAATCAAGAATCTTATTCATTCTCACCACCCTTTTGGACTGATGGCAGTCCAGATGAAATACCCTTGCAAAAGGTTTACTACCTTAGCTCGGGTAGGTGGTGTCGGTTTCCGGTCGATAGCGCGGCTAGACCATAGCCGATCCCTGTACATTGACAGGGTGCTGGCTATATACACCCGAGACTCTCTACCATTCCATTATAGGATAGGTAGAGGTCGGCCTCTGAACCCTTACCTTCGGGGCATCATCGTGGATCTGTTAAGATCTGAGATGAGACCAAAAGAGTTCTCTCTGATTCCGGACGACCTGTTTGAGGTTGAGCCGATGAAGGATTTTCTCGAATGGTCCGTCCTACGGTCATGGGTGAGGAGCTGGCTACGGTACTGCCAATGGTACTCTAGTACAGCCCTCCGACCAGATGTAACCATTGAGGAGTTCTTTAGAGCTCCAATCAGAGAGCGGAAGTGGAGAGTAACCAAGACGGATCCTCAATTAATCCCTTTTGGCCTCCTATGGAAGGTCTATGATTTGGTGGCTCTAAAGGGCCTCGACTTTAGGTTGCCTATCCGCTTGATTGATAAGGGCGGTGTCCGTCTCACCTTTTGGTGAAATGTACCTCCAGGGTCGCCGGTACGGCATTCCTTGTAACTGCTCGCGGGCTTGAACAAGCCCGAGCAGGGAGAGGGGTCATATGTCCGGGGGTCGTAAAAGATCCTCAGACAGACCCTTCCTACAAGACCGTCAGATACTTTCTTGCCTTAGCCACTATTGAGGAAGAGGGATTGATACTTGCCTTAGACCACTATCGAGGAAGAGAGACTCATAGCACAGATGATCCTTACCCTCAGAAAGAGTACCTGTTGTTAACAAAACTCCGTCTCAAAAGCCCATTTATCGCACTGGTCTCAAAAACTCAATTATCGTATGGCACAGGCAGAGCACCAGTAAAAGACCGTCAGGCCGCGTTTTCACTTAAGAAAGATGGCGGTCTTTAATCAGCCAATGCCAAGGCAAGAGAGCTAGCATCAAACCTACCCGCCCAGAACCCTCCAACATTCCTACCAACCTGATGACAGAAGAAGGATAAGCAAAAATGGGAGCTGGAGGGGCAGGAAGAAAGATTCTCACTTGGACAGGAGATGTGGACGAGTTTGAGCCTAGCTCCAAGAAGAAGGTACCGGGACCTCATTGAGCACAAGATTTGAGCGGTTAATGGAGAGCACCAAACTCATGCCTTGGCTTTGGGGCGAGGATGACGGAGACCAGATTGACCTTTATGAACCTCAGCGTTCAGTGGTCGGGTTCACTCCTCCTATTGCCTTTACCCAGCGGCAAGACGCTTAGTTTTGTCGGAAAGGGAATGCTTCTTCCCCTCTACTGTGCGGGTGCTAAGACTAGGTGAAGAAAATGAAATTCATCAGTTCGCTTGACCAACCCGAGCCTGACGTTCTTCTGATTTTGCTAACATCCTTCAATGACAGGCCGACCGAAGGAAGACGCACCGGGATCCTACTTCTTTCTATCTCATCAGAAGCAGGCGCATAGGCTATAGAATAAAGAATCCTACCTTATACTCTAAAAGCTACTGTGCCCAATTTAGAGCTTTTTGGTCATAGGTTGCCAGTTTTAGGAGCTCACTTTGCAGGTCAGAACTATCGGAGAAAGAGAACTTATTTAGACGAATAGTGTGCCGGTGCCATTACCCCAAAAAAACCTACATTAGCAGTTCGGGTGGAATCAGACATAAACCAAGTCCAAGAAGACCGAGGAGGCCTTGGGGAGAAGGTAGCGCACTAATTCGCACCTCCCTTCCTGCTACTAGGGAAGCGCGTGCTACTGCTACTACTTTTGTTTTGCACCTGCTCCTCCTATTTATTAAAGTGGAATGAACTCCTACACCCAAATAGTTCTCCTCTTTACCGCATTTCTTCCTTCTGCAAGAGCTACTGCAAGAGGAATGTTCACTGCTCCTGCACCTCCAACTCCAACAGGAACTTCCGCATCTCTATTCGCATCTTCCTAATATGTAGTCTCTACGCTTGAAAAAATCAAAGGCTTGATGATCGCATCTGAAAGGGCAACAAGTGCGTTCATTTCCCTATCAAAGCCCTTGAACTAACCTTTTAGGCACGAAGGGCATGATGAGGATGTATTTCATCAGCCAGGCACCCATATATTGATTTGTTGAAAAGAGCTCATCAAGTCTACCGCGCCTATTTGTATTGCTACAATCATGCTTACCGATATGCAACTGACTGAACAGGACATATGGCCGGGCAGGACGGCTTTGCTTAAGACCGGAATGCTACTACCCCCGCTCGAACTCACTTTCAACGCTCGAACTCCAGAACGAAACTCAAGTCATTACTCATTCCCGCTCATGCTTGCTATAACAATTCCCTTGCCAGACGACTTGTCTAAAAGAAGAAAAGATGCACTTTCCACTCTTTCTCTTCATATACGTATACGCGATTTTCTCGATACCTCTTCCAGGCTTAGTCAATTACCTAAAAGACCGCTTGAACTCGCCCTCTTACTAAAGGCCGTATACCAACTCCTAAACTCGAGGAAGAAAGCAAGGGTCACAAAGGCTGGGCCCATGACCTAGGAAAATTAGCCAGGAAGTCGAACTGAGCGATTGAGAGCTAGAATCAGAGATTCCAACCAAAAGGAAAGGAAGAAAAGAAGCACGGGATTCGCTAGCTATAGACCGAAGAGCCTTACCAGAAGAAGGATTCAACAAGATAGCAGCGACTAATGCCCTGTCAGAGAGAAAGAAGTGACTGCTTATATTCTAGTAAGATCTATAGCTTGAATTGGAAGACTAGCCTTTCTCCAATCGATAGCTTGAAGAAGAGATAGACGCTTACTGCCACCAATGCCAATGATAGAGTAGACTACAACAATAGAGAAGAGAGCAATTCAATAGAAGGAGCAATTGCAAGACTTAGTTGACCAATTAGTTGGCTATTGCAAGAGACTTTCCGAGAAGGCCAAGAGAGCAATGAGTGCAGATAGATGGAACTAAAAAAAAAAAAAAAGAAAAAAAGACTGGGCAGTGGTAGGCTGACAAAGGCAAATTGAAGCATGTTTACTGGAGCCTGTAGTATCCTTATCAGACTCACTTGAAGAGGCCAATTACTAATACTACTAAGCGAGGCCCTAACACAGAAGGAGACTGACTTGCTGCCTTAAGCCAAGAGGCTAGTACTACTAAATGAAGGAAAGGAAAATATCGTAACGATGGGCACATAGCGAGAATGGACTAACCACCAGGAAACTAAGCATGCCGAGAATGAACTAAATAGAGATAGGATGATCAGTCTAAGGAATGATCTCAATACAGACAGATAGTGAAAGTCTGGAACCAAGCAAAGGATAAGCGAAAGCCGTTGTGAACAGGCTATAAGGGCATCCCGTCTCATATGAGCCCACTCAGAGAGAAAAAGTGCACAATAAAGACTAAGGGAAGAAAGAACTATCAAACAAAGACTGGATAATATCGACCGAGGAGAGTGGCGGCAGGTAGAATCACAACAGTACGATCAATAGAGGCAGTAGGACTTGACTTGGGAGGGGAACTCATTGTACTATTTAACAACTAATAACTTACGAATACTCCTTAGTTTTGCCTTTCCCACTAGGCTATGAACTAACTCGCCTAATTAGTCCGGAGTATATAAGCCATGTTGAGCTATCCCAAAGTGGGTAATTTTGAGGTTTTCATACATTCGTCAATTCGTAAATCAGTAGAACCAATAGGTGATTCCGTCCTTTCGGCAGGAAGTACTACATAAGATAGCAGTGGTTTCCTACTGTCCATTCGGCAATCAGAAGTAAGTACATAGCGATTTCCGCCCTTTAGAAAAGTCTATCTTCCTCCCCGGTAACAGCAGTAGTTTGAGTCCTGACAGGTGCAATTCCCAATTCACACACAGAGGTGAGAAAGCTGTTGTGTGCCCTTATAGCCGCTTGTTGCAAGGCGCGAAGTGAGCTAGGAACCATTTGCTTCCCTTCTGTCTACAGAAATAGCATCTCTTTTCCTTCTGTCCAATCCACAACTTCCTTGTTGAATGAGTTGGTCTACTTGCCCTTCTGGTTAGGACGTTGTCTCTTACTTAGGCCTTTTTATTGTAGTAAGAAGGCGTGGAGAAAGCGTCTTCATAGTTTTTTGTGTAGTCCAAGCATGAAAGGGGCTAGCTTATGGTTTATGGTGAAATGAAAGCTAGTTCATGGACTGAGTACCACTCTGCGGTAGGGGGGATGTGTGAATTTGCTTATTTTCATCCCTCCCCTTCTGTCATGGATCATCTCAGGTGCAAGATGTGCTTCTATCGCTTTAGTGATTTCTGTGCTTTTATAGCGATAGCGGTCTAATCTAATAGGCTGCAGGCTGACTTCCTTTCCTCTAAAGTACATCATCTCTTTCCCGGTACACGCCTTCTCACAATAAGTAGTAGTGCTTCGCTCTTCTGTCTGCTCGTCTGGCAAGTTGGCAGCAAGCACTTCCTCCCCTCCTTGTGTGGAAAAGCTGTTGAAAGCCTATGTTGTAGTATTTTAGAAAAACCTAGTTTCTTTCAAGGGGTCCGTAGTTGTCGCAATCGCTCATTGGTCTGAACCTCAATTTCTTCAATGAGTCCAAGTCTGCCTTCGCTGATAAGCAAGAAAGGCTCCTCCCGCTCACTTGGCTCTTCTTTTTTTCATTGATCTTTTGTACCCCTCGCTCTATGAGGATGCGCGCCTATCCAGAACGTGCAAAGTCAAGTAGCGGTAGATCAACAAAGTTTTGGGTATAGATCGACACATAGGCTGCTGGCAGAGTGGGGGGCAGAATCACAGAGCAAGAAAGCTGATTGTCAATCCAAAAATGAGAGAAAGAAAGAATTTCTTTATAGAAAGAGAATTCGATCCTCTCTCGTCTGGCAGGGCGTAAACTATTTGTGAAGTACGATTCTTGATTGAGTTAGTAAGGCCAGTAGTGCCTTTAGCGAATGCGTTCACGAGGCCGGTCCCCGGTGGCTAAGACTTTTTTGTGAATAAAGCAAGTTGACGTGATGATCGAAGAAGGGTGAAGTTTCGCTACTTGGCCCAGCGTTTTCGAGAAATGAGATTACTAGTTGTACTTTGTAACTGGTTCTATGGTATAAAAAAAGTCAAAAAGGAAAATCCTCTGCCCCTTTCATTCCATTGCTAGTTCGGGGGGATATCTAGTTGCAGAAAAAAAGTAAGCCCCTCACGTGAAAGAAAAGGATTTTCTCCGCTCCTTTAAAGGCAGGAAAGTTTGAAAGCGGACAAGGGCCAGCAAACGAGGAAAGAAGGAAAGTGTTTCTTTAATAAGAAAGTCGTAAAGTTCCTTCTGTAAAAGCATCGATTGCAGTTCGAGTTTGAGTTGCAGTCCTAAGTTCTTCCCCTTCTGTTGCATTGGATGTAGTTTCCTTACCTACAGTTTGAGATCCAGTGTCAGTTCCTGCTATTCTCCTTTTAGGAGGCTTTTCTAGGGATTATAGGCAATCTGGTAAGCAAGCGCACCCTATTGCATTTCGAGTCTTAAGGTAATCCCTTGGGAAAGAAAGTGCTAGTTCTCTTGCAGAGAGTTCTTGGGAGTTTGAGTCTCCAGACGAGTGTACCAGCCTTTCAAGTGGAGAGATTTTCTTACTCGACCAATAGGGATAGGGATGGGATCTAGCAAGTCAGTTATTACGCTTAGGAAAGTGCGACCGTCATCCAATTGGAGTCCTTCTGCTTTCGATGGCGGTCCAGCCGATCTAAAATACCTTATAAAGAGCCAGACTAGATAATCAGCTAGCCTAGTAGCAGGGAAGTGTTTTCTTTCCCAGTGCCGTTGGGAGAAAGGTTAGTCCATTGGGGGGTTTTGAGTTCGAGTCTTTTTCATCCAGAAAGCCAATTCCAATGGTAAGTGCATCGAGCTCCATTCCCTCTGCTTGCAATTCAGTTGGAGTTTGCCATCCTATCTACTAAAAGTGCTAGTTCCCGGCAGAAAGCTTACATGCAGTGGGCGAAAGCACTCCCTTTTATACCAATACTCTTCCAATTCCTAGCGTGTCTAATGAGCATCCCGGTGCTACAGGTCTTTTCTTTTGGCTTTATTTGAGAAAGTGAAAGCAAAGGATAAGAGCACATGGGGAAAGATACTTTTTTCAAGCCAAACCAGTTTCATTCCATTCATTTCTAGGCGAGGCCAGCCCACCGTGCTTTATTTATTCTTCGCCGATGAAAGAGAGAGATTAAGCTTTTAGGGAGGAAGCGAATGAAAGGGAAGGAGAGTTGGGAATCAACGGCTAACGGGAAAGCAAAGGATAGTATTTGCTATGCCAATGGTTGTAAGCTACTATTTCTTTCTGCTGTGCCAGCTAAGGAAGAAGGGAAAGAAAGCCTTAATTAAGGCCCGAAACTCGGAAGTAGATTCTTTCTTTGATTGATAATGTCGAGGCAGAGGTCCAGGCTATACCTTGGAAGCCAGGAGTGGGAGCAGATCAGAAGAACGATAAGATAAGCTTTCAGTAGTGACGGGTGCAGATGAGCGAGAAGAGGCTATGGGAACGAGGGTTTGACTGCAACAGATCCCATTCAAACGATTTTCATATTGAATAAATTGAATGCCCCAAGACAAAGGACTTTCTTTCCTTTGAAATCAGCTAAGCATCTAATAGCCAAGAAGGCAGAAAAGGGATCGTTTCATGCGATTCAATCTCAAATCAGGGGATTCCATGGTCAATCAATAGGCTCTTAAATAAGTTCAACTGGAAAAGGGACTCTTCCGTCTGAAAGAAGGAGTCTGTACTCTGCTCGCATGGCAAAGACACTGACGGCATCACACGGAGGCATTTAGGATTTCTCGTATATGGGCTTCATAGATCCATTATCACAGTTGAACCAGCAAGTCTCATTTCAGAGCACCTCTTCAACATAGCTGCACATCTGAATATCGGGACTCAAGTTGCCCTTGGGGTTCTGGTCACAGCGAACTTGTACAAGGACTTTCATGCTATAGTCGATAGATCTCGGCGCGGTTTTCCGAATTCTGTAACAGTGCTGGCAAAATTCCATTTGCTGCAGGTGGGAAAATTTTCCGAATAGAACAGCATCCCTGAGCAATTCAACAGGCGCATCCTTTTCAAGGATAGATAGATGGCATAGAGTAAGCCCGATCTCCGCGGAAGAGATCATCATCAAAATCAATGTCTTCCGGCCGTATTCTCAGGGGTCAAGCAAGTGGAAGGCCCACTTAGCTTCCCAGATTCATAACAATGTCCTCCCGCATTAGGAATAACGGAAATCTGTTCTCCAGCCCCCATTATGGCACCAACTGGTTGAACTGTAAGACGGCCAAAACAAAGGAAGGCTGCCTAAACTAAAGATAAGCTGCTAAGTTTTGGTGTTTCCACTTCGGGTGCAGAATTTCCGAGTTCCTGCTTCATTGGGCCTTCATTACTCCCTTCTTTCTGCTAGTTGATTCGAAGCAACCTCAGAAAAGTGTCCCCAACACTGCGGAGGGCCATCAGGAAGAGGTAAGGCAACCACTTTTCAAAAATGACAAACCCATGAGAAAGATAAATAAGGGGAAACCTTTACCAACCCTTAAAGGCGTTACGCTCGGGCCTACTTTGGGGTAGTCCCTTCGCTACACTTAAACAAAACTAATAAGTTCAAGTCATTTGCATAAAAGAGTGAAGAAGGGAATTGACCTATTCAAATTGAAGGAAACCCACTTAGAAGGCCATAAAAAATTTCAGCCATTTTCTTTGAGTTGAGGTAAGGAGGATAACCATTAGGTACCACAAAAAACGATATAGGCCGGCCTTTGAGAACGTTTTCGACTTTGATTGACCATAGTGATTGCTGCCTGTGGCTAACTAGCCGTTTACTGCATTCCTTTCTTTCTCTTCCCTATCCCGTGAATTGGGACTGAGGCTGGACTAGCCGAGCCTTTCTACTCTTGCTGGACTACCTTTCTACCGATCCCATTCCCCAACCTTCCAAAGATTAGCTCGTGTAAGGTAAAATTTTTTTCCTTACGTTATTGTTATTCTTTCTTTCATCTGAAAGAGAAAATCTGAATCAAGAATCAGAGAAGTATGATCTTTTCGGATCCATCATATACAACTAAGAGTTCTTACCTTAGCCGGGGTAATTCTAATTATAGATATTTAAAAAATCACAGATCCTTTTCACTTAACCGAAAAGCCCTTGTTACTTAAATACAACAATACAATATTAATAAATAATATATATCATATAGGCATAGGCCTTGTTTTTTATACAGATTTTGTTTTACTTCTTCAAGAATTTTTCGATCAATTCTAAAGTCAAGTAGATGGAATATACGAATTTCTCCCCAATCACTACATTACATTGATTTACAATGGTTCATTTGAACCAGCTAATATCTAAGATACAAAAAAATAAGGTCCAGATCAATCTTTCCTATTTTTTTTTTTTTTTCCCAACTTTAATTAGAAGTTTTAAGACCTGTGATGAAATTAAAAACTCCCCACTCTTTAATCTCTACATTCTATGTGGAATTGGGCGGGATACCATTTATTTTCTTTTTATTGACTATAGAGAGGTCTTTCTCTCACATTGTGATTCAGAATGCATCATGTGATAATTCCCATTTCATAGGTATTAGATATGGGACATAAAGTTTCTCTAAGGAACTAACTTAAAAATGAATATGAAATGAATATGAGTAGTACGAGCATATCCTGAATGTTTATGATATAATAGACCAAAAATCTTTTTTTATTATGAAAATAAAGATATTACATTTTACCCACATTTGACACTTGATTCCGTTTGTGAGAAACCAAACGAATTCTCAGATATGATTCTTAGAACCATTCTGAAAATTAATAAGACCTTTAACAAATTCTTGTTTCATGTGGAATGCAGTGTGATCCCATCTTTCGTTTCATGAAAGACGATCTGGGACGGAAGGATTCGAACCTCCGAATAACGGGACCAAAACCCGCTGCCTTACCGCTTGGCCACGCCCCATTTTGATTTCTATTCGATACTAATCAACACTAATATTGGTATTGGTTATTCGTCAATCCCAACCCAAATACATAAAAACATATGGGATATTTTGTTGCTAGGATTCAAGACATGTAGATATAGAATCAAAAAAATTCATTGATCATTACATAGAATTCAATTAAGATATTGTATGAAAGTAGAATTCCTTATATTCTAATTTTAGAATGATAATGGGGGGAGGGATTTTTTATAAGGGAGAGTCCGAAGAAAAAGGAGGATTTCTTGATCTGCCTTTTTCATTTTTCCCTTATAAAAATAACTCAAAATTATCTAATCCACAAGAACGAAATGCTTGTTATGCTTAATATCTTTAGTTTAATCGGTATCTGTCTTAATTCTGTCCTTTATTCGAGTAGTTTTTTCTTCGCCAAATTGCCCGAAGCTTATGCCATTTTCAATCCAATCGTAGATGTTATGCCTGTCATACCTGTACTCTTTTTTCTCTTAGCCTTTGTTTGGCAAGCCGCTGTAAGTTTTCGATGAAATCTTTAATACTCTGCTAAATTGATGATGTATTCGATAAAAAAATTCTCCAAATTTATAAGATCAGATAAGTCTTACATTACGAACCCTCGATTCAAAAATAGAAATTCTTGTATATTGAATGAATAACCGCAGCGATGAATTTGGATCAGCCTTTTCCCCGTTCTGACCTTCCAGTGAGTATGGACTATTAGGTACTCCACAATACCTAATTATTGATATGACAAGAAATTTCGGGTAACGAATGAATAAAAATCTTATTACAAATAAATTCTTTTTTATAAAATTTTATTTTAAAGTGTGTCAAAACAAATAAAATGGTATATGTGGTAAAAAATAGGCCCCTTAAAAAAAAAAATAAAAATTTCGACAGCGGAAAGAAACGAGCAAGTGCAAGTGTGGCTTTCAAGCTTGTCTCCCTGTTGCCTTAAGCCTGGAGACGGGGGGTGCTTAGGACCAGAGGTGCTTGCGGAATGCTTCCTCTACTGACAAAGAACCATCTAATGTGGAATCAAGCAAATCTGTGGATGGTGAATGTTCAGGGAAAGTCTCCATCGATGCGTTAGCTCTGGAAGGGGTGGCAGACAGGACTAAAGAAGATCTGAATGCTGTGTTACAGGGGTCCGAAGGAGCTGAAATCAACCTGGAGAAGTTTAGACAGGAGCAGGTTTGTAGTGAGGGATCGGCTGACCAACTAGCGGCTCTGGTTGAAACCATTAAATATGTGTGAATTGATCTGTTGACCCCACAAAAAGAAAGCTTTTCGTGAGATTTCCGAATCCCTTTTTTGGCTTGTGAGCTCCTTTCCACATAACGGTCGTCTGACCTTGCCCAAATGAACGATTGCAAGCAACCTCGGTCCAAGTTTGATGTTTTGTCTTCAAGGTGTATAATCATCATGCATGGGAGGGCTCTTATGGTAGCCTAAAGGAAATGTCCGGGTAAGGAAGAATCCCTTGTCTTTCCTTCGATATCCGTAGGAGAAGAAAAATCAATCGAAGAGGAACGGGGGAAGAATCCTATGATTGATCTCGGAGACAGGTATCTTATTCTAAGAGATAGACCTGCAACTCTTAAGTGGTCCCCTTTAGCAAGTCACCAAGTGTCAGTTTTGCCAAAAGAGTATTTTCATGTTGGGCCAAAGGGACTGAATGACCCAGTGGGCCCTGTGACCAAGGAACGGGCGTGAAGGGGATAGAAAAATGGTAGGCCTGCCCTCTGCCCCAACTAAAGCACAAGCCTATCTTACGTGCACGAAGAGAACCAAGACATGGAGAAGAATAGAGAAGAGGGAGTTCAGACTAAAAAAAGGAGAGGCTTTTGGAGATTCTTTATTGGTTGGAGTGGGAATGAACAATTAGATTGTTAATAAGAACCTTAAAAGCTTCAGATTCAACTCATTCACCCTTGTGAAAATTAGTGAGTTAGGAGTTCGAGTTCTTTCAACAAGGATAAGGTCGTGAGATTTCTTAGAGACCAACTATTCTTCCCTATTGCATATATAAGAATAGTTGGTCTCTTTCTTCGACGTGATAGATCGGATCGAAAAACCATCGCCTATATTTTTTATAGAGTGCTTTTAGTATAGTAGGTGGCGACTCCATTTGTATTTTAGGGTCCCTAACGAGCTCGCTATGCTTACAGCTTGGCGACGGAGCTCTGCTTTCGCTATTTGATCGAGCCATTCCAGAGATCTTCCCCAGATCAAGCAAGGGTTTCAAACGGAAACCCGAAAGCTACGAGAAACGGAAAGCTTCCTTTATTGCCGTTCCTTCCCTACCCGTGGAAATTCTGTGCCCGAACGAGTAGAGAATGAATTCTCTTTATGTCTCCTGCATGCGCTATTTAATACGCTTTTCTAAAGCTCTTTCTTTCCCTCCGATCGAGTTAGCTTGAACTTAAAGTATTGGATTTCTCACTTTTCTTCGCTACTCCGCAGAAACGAATTGATCGAGATGTGTTTTCGACGCAATGCACATCAGTGGGTGTTACGGTTAGTCATCTCACCCAGCGTTTGGAACGAACAAGGTTTGAAACTGAAGCATACCTATCTCGCTTCCATTGAGGACTACCTTAAGACTGAATTCAGTCTTTTCTCGATCCGGCAGTTCAGTTGCGAAAGACGTCGGGAACTCAATCTTCGGGGCCCCCCCGACTTACTTTTGTTAGGGCAATCGTTTGTTTTTGTCTTTGTCGCCATCCATCATGATCGTGATCACTCTCTTTGATCCGCTCAGAGTCCCGACTAGATAGATGAGATGCCCACTTAACATCCACTCAAGAGGATCTAAATCATCCACTTCGGAATGGTAACGGAGATCGAAATCCTTCCTTCAGGCGAGGTTAGACTACAGAGTTTTTCAGGCAGAAAGATCAGACTCAGTTCGGTATTCCTTACCAATAGGAAAAACCCTCTCTTCTCATTTATAGTTTTCTTCCCTGGTAGTTCATTTTTTATCGAAACTAGACCCTCCTTGGCTATTTCAGATCAACTGCTTAACTACCAGCTAGTTACTTACCTCTTGCCTCGAGCAAACCAACCTTTTTGAAAAAAATATCTAAATTTTTTTTATTGTTGGAAGCCCGTCATATATAAATATAATTACAATCGATCCTTTTGTACAAAACTCTCAAGCTGAGCACGATCTAGGTTGTGACAAAGAAGTTCAACTCAGGGCAACCAAGCGCTCACTTCGCTCCTAGCACACACAGTAGGACATGCTATTTCATCAACCCCTTGGTGGTTGTCACCCGACACGAGGGCAATCCTCCATCACCCATTATTCTCATCGTCATTCTTTCGAGATGAAGGGCGCCCACCTGAAGCAAAAAGGAAAACAGCCAGTTCTTCCAGGCGAACTCCAATACGAACCTTCTTCTCCGGTATGCCCGAGTTCTCCGATGTCAATTGACTCCTCACTCCTTTTTTCTTTACTTTTAAGAAAAATGAAAGAAGATCTTCCTAGGTCCTAAAGAAAAAAACTTCACATTCGGGTAGGCAAGGCTCCAGGCCCGGGGAGGGGGGGGGCAAGCTTCCATCAAAAACTTCTCAAGGAGAGAGCTCCGGAGGCAAGGCAAAAGGCATGCACTGGGTACCGCCGACACAAATAGCTAACATAGTAAGAATAAGAACGGTTATTTTGCCCGAAGAGTTTAGGGCAGAGTCTCATTATGCTCCTAAAACAGTTCACGCCAAACGTTGGACTTCCCAACTGGTAGAAAAAAAAAAAAGAACCAAATCCTGCTACTAGGGTGATATGCCCGCTCTCCAGACAAAAGAAGAGGTGGCTCATGCCGGTGAAAGAAAAGAAGCAAAACAAAAGTAAGATTCCTGATCCAAAACCGGTTGCAGGGATGAAGTTCTAAGTTCTATGGCTCCGGAAGGAAGGGGTGGGCTTAGAAAATCACTAAAGGAAGTTCTTCTTCTCTATATCAATCCATAGAGAAAGCAAGAGACGACTATATATAAGGAAGTCCCATGACGAACTACAGTCACAGCAGTATAGGAAGGATAGAGAAGATCGATTCTACTCCTCCTAACCGAAAAAAGCGAGATCGCTAAAGATCATTCCAATCATGTAAACGTACAACGCGAGAGAATCCATTAGAAATCTGCTATTTTATATGATTTCCCTAAGGAGTTTATAGAAATGGAAATGCCATGACATGACAAATAAACATTCAAAAAAAGGTTTAGTTTAGCTCGCCCTATGCCAAAAATAGTCAAGCCGATTTTCCTTCATTGCAGAATCTCAATTTGGAAATTGTTCGATCTCACCTTATGGAGGAAAGGAAAAGTGACCCATTTGATCATTTTTACATGGAATCGGGATAAGAAAAGTAGGAATCCCAGTCAATTTCTCCGTCAGTGATTCTAGCTGATGACTCCCTTGCTCCCAACCCTTTCCTTCGAAATAAGACTTTCCCCTTCGAATAGTGAATAGTTCCCAACGAACCAGGTTATTGGTGGGGCTATTGAACAGGCTCGCGTGCGAGTCTTTGTTTTTGATGTCTATCATCGGAAAGGAGAGAGGGCGGTGTGCAAAAGGTTTGAAACAGGAGGCAACCAGACAAGTATCAGACTTGGTTTTGTCTGACTGAAAATCAAAAAATGGATAGAGGTATATCCTGTTTTACAGGAATCTATCTCTCTAGTGCTAGAGGAATCCAGGAGCTTTCTTTCTCTCTAGGTTCACTCTCCACAAAGATCGGCCCTCTGAGATTAGTGAGTGGCCAGTGAAAGTCGCTTGGTCGAAGGTGTATGGCATCGGTCAATAGCTTCCCTTTCTGGTGGGATCTTATCTTCTTTTAGCTCTTTTCACGACTCCGGTCCCATCGAACATCTGGAACCGGGGTTTGCTATAGCCCTGGGGAAATGGTACTTGGTCATGCCAAGCGGCATAAGGCTTATCGGACTCCGTCAAAGGGAGTTCTTTCTCCGTGGTAAACTGCTTGTAAGTAGAAGAGGCAATAGAGTTCATCATTTGTTGGAGCGCTTCAAGGCTAAAATAGGCCTGGCCACAGGTTGCTCTTTATTAACAGAGTCCTCTGCTACTGGCAAGGCAGCAGGCTGCTCTTTTCCCGTCTGATTCTCTGCCATCGGTAAGGTAGCAGGCAGTGCATGCTCTTGCAAGGATGACGCGGCAGGCTGTTCAATTGATGCTGTCGCACGCCGATCCTCTACCAAGGTATTGACGGCACGCATCAGTGCCCCCACTTGTGTTGTCAAAAATTCAATTCTTTTATCACTTTCAGCCAGGCGCTTGTTCAACTCTTCAGGCGTCAGGGCTGAATCAGCCATGTGCACCGTGAACAACCTTCCGGTACCGTAGTTTGAAGGACTGGAAGGCTGAAAGGAACTGCTTCCCTCAGACTCCTCTCCTGGAGGTCCCACTCGAGCCACAGATGACTCAGAGTCAGAAAGAGGGTACGGTTGCATCTATTGCAGCTTTCTTCCTCCTGGTTAAAACACCCGGGCGACGAGCGATACGCTGAAAAGGTAGGCTTATCAATATCTGCATAGCTATATCTGCATAGTGAAAGAATTTCTTTGTAGGGTGAAAAGGTTCAAATAAGACCTGCTTACTGGAGGCGACTCCTCTGAGGAATAAAGCCTTTCATCTTTTCCCTTGTTCGGGACAGATGCTGCACCGGCCTATGTAGTTCCTGTAGAAAGCGGAGTAGCAGCGCAGATTTCAGTCCTCATGTTGGGACTAAGACCTGCTTTCTCCATTGTACCATAGGGTGAATTGGTGACGCTCCTGCCTTTCCTCTACCATGTGTGTTGTATAGCTACTGCCAGGGAAGCCGAGGAAGAGCAGAGGAAGAAAGAACTCCAACTCGTCCTCAACTCAAGAACTACTGCTACCGACTCAACAACTCGAACCCCAGCAACTCCAGCTACTTCTTCAACAGGAAGAGCTACTTATTCAGCTACTACTTCTGAAGCTACAGCGACAGCTATCGCCTTTCTTAGTATGACGACGACAGCTAACGCTCTATTTTCTTCGTTAGATCAGTCGCACTAGGGAATTAGGGAATCCCAGAAGGGAGATCCTCGATACGAAAAGATCATCTAATTGACTTAGATGGGGCTCATGAGGAGGGTGCCCTCGGGTTTCAAGTTTAAGATAAGGCTTTGTGCTTTAGTTACGCAACAGGTGCTTGTGGTAGACATCACTCGGTACGCCGGCCGAACAAGCGCGAGAGCGAATCAATCGTGATTGCATGCTATCGTCCGTTCAGCAAGACTGCAGCAAGGGCTTCGTCAGCAGAGCTGCACGCCTAGAACCGGTTCGAAGCCTAAGAGAAAGGCCAATTCCTCCGACGGGACAGCGGTTAGTCAAGCCCTGGCAATTGAGTAAAGGAAAGTGTGATAGGGTTCGGTTTCCGGAGCGGAGCGGAACAATAGACTGATAGACAAAGTCCGATCAGTGGCAATCGGTCGAGTGCTTTATCGAAAGTCGTCGCACCGGATCGTTACACAGACACAGCGCCGTAGTTTCCTGCTTCGCGCCAGCCCCTGTCTTGTGTTTGGTCGTGCTCATCTCTCTCTACCTAACGCAGTGAGGGGTACGAACGGAACTCTATTCTATTCCATTATTCGTTCACCCATGTGAAAGACGACCTTTCCATTATCGGTCAGAAATCGCTCCAGACAATCGTCATATTCACCTTCAATCAACCAGTGACAAGAAAACAGCCATTTCGGAAAGAAAACTTATGCCGGGCTCTGACAAGACCTCAGATCGGCATAATCAAGTTGTTCATTTCATTTATCAATCTTCATGTCCTCCTCACACACAAAATAGGGATCAGGTTGAAGATCCACTCCACACAGGTTAACGCCAGGGAAAACCCCCTATACAGGAGAACCCTTTAGGGAGATAAAGTCTTCTCCAAGTGAGAGAAAAATCCTTCTAAGAAAGTATGTGTTAAGCATTGGTTGCAGCATCGAATTAGACTGGCCCAAGACCAAGACAAGGAACGAAAACATTTCTTTGCGTAGGGCTTTCTAGCTAGCAGGCTTAGAGACAGGGGTGACTTCGTTTTCCCTTTCGGGTCGGATAGCGCGAGTGAAAATGCCAGCCTCTCATCACATTTCATTTTGTATTTCTATTGTTTGGCAGAAGAAAAGCGGGCACCTCAAGCTATAGAGTCGGGGAGTAAGAACTCGGGGAAGGTCTGACTTTCTAGTCGAGCGGCGTGGCCTCTTCACCTCAGGGATATATTCTATCGCAAGTTCAGTATGCTTCCGATCTTATTGCTCGTGCAGGTCTCTCCGACAATAAGATTGCGGATACTCCTTTGGAACTCAATGTCAAAAGCAAAGGCCAACTTTTTGGGAACCTCCTCATGGATCCAATCTCCTACGTGCTGCTTGCTTTTTTTTTTTTCCTAGCGCTGTTCCTTCGCTGCTTTATTGTTCGCCTAGGTGCGCTATTGCTTCCTTCCCCACCCACCACCCTCTTTTGAAGCCGTTACTTTGCTTTGTCCGTCATCACTCTTAGGGATGACCCTACGGCTACCTTCTTTTGCCACCGTCACCGACGCCCTTTAAAACATTCAAAAAAAGGTTTAGTTTATAATAGAATAATAGTACGAATGATATAAACAACGCCATTATATTACTTCGAGAGTCGCATTTTCATTAATTGAGAATAGTGTTGTCTGTTTTTTGAAAAGTGGTTCGCATGCGTCTTTCTGTGTCTGTATTAGTATTAAGCTCTAAGTAGACAATAATGCCTTCGGCTACGGTATACTGTTTCCATATCTGGACAAGAAGAGGAGAGCCCCTTTAGTATCAAAATCTCATACTGCTCACGAACTAGCTGCGTAAGCCGAGCCGTGCAGTCAAGTAACCAATAAGTTCCTCACGCAGCTCCCGCTGGTCTTCAGCATTTTCCACTGCCGCTGGTTTTTCAACCTGAGGCTGCTCCTGATCTTCCTGAGCGTGGGGAACTTGTGCCGGTTCAGGGGCTTGCTCCTCGCCTTGCGCCTCCGTCCTGCAAGACCTGCAATTCATTGATATAGTTAGTTCTACTAACGAAGAAAATGGCCTAAGCGACAGGCCTATGTGAGTTGTGCGGTTCTGGTAGTTTTTTTTAATGATGAAAAGCGCCTTAATATTAGTCAAAAATAAAATGTCGAATGGGATGGCTTTTCTGGATGTCCCACAAATTAGGCCTCCAACTCTATGTTATAGCCTTCATGCCTTCGATCCGACGGTCCTCATTCTCCCACTTGGCAAGCTGCTACTGTTAACAACAAAGTCAAGGATGCTTCCAGAAACCGTGACGGTTCTTCCTAGGAAGATTCCTAGTGCTAGGAGCTCTCCATAATGTTAAAGGGTGACGGCTCTTCCCTGTGTCTACTACAAATCTCTCTCTCTTTGCTATGTACAATCCCGCGGGAAAGACCTCTTGTGAGGAGCTCTTGAGCCTTCCATGGCCGGCTATTAATAGCTAAGCTCCCACACCTGAATGTCGCGACGTCCTCGTCACTTTCTTCTCTCTATTCCAAATCACTTGTTCTTCAAATTTACTAAACAAAAGTTGATGTCGCGTTCTCACCCTACAACCCTTCTTAAAGCTTCACACTCTGGCAAGTTCTTCCATCTTACCAAAGACTCGGTATAACAAAAACAATAATTGATCCCCGTCCACCTCGCCTATCTGCACTCATCGACCTCTTTCTCATAACAACAGTAGAATGTTTGGAGTGCTCGTGTAGGCACATTCCTCTAGGGTCAGCATTCAAAGGCTTTAACTGGCTTACATGGACTACGGCGTGTAGCTGCTTCAACCTTGGGGGCAGCTGTCACTGGTAAGCCACCTTGCCTACCTTTATGACGATTGGCAAGAGGCCCTTTTCTATCTTTCGAAAGAGCCTTCACCTTAGTAGGTGCAAACTCCCCCACTGGAAATGCCAAAGGGCGCCCTTTCTCATTATCATCTACCGCCCATTTCTTCATCATCTGCCGCTGCCTTAAGCAATGCTTTTGCAAGTAGGCTGAACGTGCCAATCCTTAGCAAGATGATCTAACGCATCTAACTCCGCCATAAAACCAGGGTCTTTCTGACGTAATATCTCGTCAGCCTTTACGTTTTTTTTAGTAGATTGAGGAGGAGCTTTCATTTCATAGCGGGGGCGAATGCATCAGTTAGCCATCTGGGATGAAGACGTGGCTTACTCGGCTTCCGCATCTGACACAGGCGTCTGGGTTCTGTATGTACCAGTCTCCACGTCTCGAAATGAATTCAATGGCTTCTCTTTAGACTCCTTGCTCTGCATCCCCTGGATGAGGAAGACGCCATGAATGCAAGTATCGGTTGACAAGATTGAAATAATTCTCGTGCCATCTCTCATTTCCGAAGTCGTCCAAAATCCAATATACTTTACATTTTCCAATCCGGTTTCGAAGTCGAAGCTTACTATGCCTTGCCCGAGCAGTGAACGTAGTGAACGATGGAGGGGTGATTGGCTTGATTTTTCGAGTTGGAGTGGAAGCAGTGGCAGTGAAGTGAAGGCGAGAAGGACTACACGGGAGGTGAAGAAAGGTCCGCTTCAAACTCGACTGAGAGTACAACGCGTGCGTCAGGCGACTTCTCCTCACAGGAGATCTCGAAACCTTTGGAGTCCAGTCTTGTAGCAAAGTCTAGGGGCCCCCGCCTTGAGTCAAGTGGAGAAGAAGGCCTCATCTTGACAGTTCGGATCATTAGAATCTCGGGATCGGACAGAAGCAGAAACAAAAAGAGAAAGCGCTTCTTCCCTCGCTTTCTGCATGAAAGCCTGACTGGATTCGCAAGAGCATTGGCTATGTAAGGTCTGTTCATTGTCAGGTAGATGAGACTGGAGACTGATCGTCTATACATGAAAGGATCAATCTTTTGTTCTCCTTCATGAATAGAGAATTTCTTCTTTTTGAGTCTCAGCTGGTTTGCATGCAAGCAGTGAGACCTCTTCGGGAGAGAAGGTCAGTCAGGTCTCTTGCATCTTTGCATTGAGAGAGGGCTATACCGACTGAGAGACCACACAAAAGATGTTGTATGCTAAGGTCTTTCATGTCGAATAGACTGTAACGATGAGATTGAAGACCCTGAATCTGCGGATTCGGATGTACCCGATTCTGTAATGAGACAGACGGCACCATCCTTAGTCCGTGGTTGAAGGCCTGAGGCATAGCTTCAAATGATGGAACTTTGTACTTCTTTCTTGTCCGATTGGAAGTCCTCGTACTGACCCACCCGCTCGTCAGCCGTAATCTTCCGGTGCAGTGGCCGATAATACGTGTACTTACTGTTTTAACTATACTCTCTCCAGGAACCCGAGAAGCAGATCCAGAAATTGGTCCCCTAGTTCCTACAAAAAAAACTCCTTGTCGATTGGACATTGGAAAGTATTATGGGAATATGACGCTTGTAACATGACTATTAGCCCCTGGTTGCTTAGTCCCCGTATGAACCTTCCTCACCTTGCCTTCTCCCTTGGCTGGATCTTGCCGACTTTCCAGTATTGAGTGTTGACAAAAGTTGTACAGATATTCTTTCGTCACTTTCTCTGTGACGTTCTATATTGGAATGCGTGCGTCACAATGAATGTGGTTCTGTTGCCAATCATAGGCTTTTGCCTGACTTGACCATCGATTTCGACCCCTACTGTCTGTTAACCTCCGAATCTTCAACTGCTTAGCCTGGACTCCTAGTTCCCGAGGGTTAGGAAAAAGGACTGGTCGAGATCAGCTTTTGCTTTCAACTATTTCTTTAGGGTAGAGGGGAAAGGCCTCATTCACAGGGGCTTGGTACGGCACTGGACACGGCACTCGGTCCAAGACGAGCGTCACCTTGGGCTGGGGACTTTTGGCAACAGGGACGACCACCCAGAAGAGCCGCCATCTAATCCACTCTGGCTACAATTGGGACTAGAAAGCAGACCGGACAGAAAAGATTCTTTCTCTATCGCCTTCCGCTACCAGCTCAAAATCAAAACCCAAGATGGATTGTGGTACAATTGCATCTTTGATAGAAAATCAAAGAGAAGAAGGTGCCTGATTCATCATCATGAAATTGCTTCCAGGCCTCATTATTTGATATCCACGAGATAGGAGTGGACGAAAGTGGCTACTAGATAAAGATAGAAGTAACAAGAGGAAAAATGGATACACTTGCTACTAGGATACTCAGAGCTAGCAAGAAAGCTACTGACAGCTAAGAAGGAAGGACTGAGGAGAGAATAGCAAAGACTACTAGACGCCTCACGGCTTTGGCGGGAAGAAGAAGGCCTCGCAGACTCGACCAGAGCCAACCATCTGAAAGTAGTAGCATCTCCACTCTTTGAATAGCTAACCAAGAGAGCATCTTCAGACCACATCTCAGTAGTGACGAGCCACAGAGCGTCACAAGAGAAGCGCTGTCTCATTAGCATAGCAGCCAAAAAGCGTAGCCGGCGCTTCTTCGAGTTCGTGCCAAAGTCTATCTTTCGTGCTTAGCGCTTTTCATTTGTCAAGACCTTTTTCTCACTAGCCTAGCATCTAATAGCATTTGAGTAGCGGCAAAGGTTCCTTCACCCCTCTCTTTTTAAATGCCACAAGAGGGCAATTGCTACAAGAAGAAATAGCATACAAGTCAAAAGCTCAATCCAAGTCGTAATTCGTAGGCTTTCCCTCATCAATAGGGAGCTAGAAGAAGCGAGCAGAATCCATTGAAAGTCCCGTCTGTCTTGTCCCTTTCCGTCATGGAGTCGCTAAAAAAGAAGCAAAGTGCATGCCGGCACAGAGTGAAGCATAAGGACGAATGGAGTGAGCAAGCACGGAGCGAGCCTGAGAATAAACCGAGCTAAGCCAACTCAAGAGAGAGCAAATCAGTGCACAGCTGTGAGTGAAGTAGCATTGGTAGTAGCATCTCAGTAGTAGGAAACAGCCGGCATGACAAGACAAGGCGTGGGTAGTACAGGCAGTTCAGTGGACAGAGTAGGGTAGTGGATCTCAAGCTAGAGCGAATCAAGTACTACTTTTTAGGGTCCTTTCTCTCTTTTTTTTTTTAGTCCTATTGACAATGCCAGAAGAGCATAACCGACAAAGGACTCCCCTTCCTTTGATAGCTTGCTTTCCTTCTTTTTTCTTGTTTCCCTAAAGTAAGTAAACTACAACTTGCATAGCTTTATCTAGTAGCTAGAAGAAGACAGAGCTGACTATCTAATCGATCTAATCAAGGTAGCAGCATCTGATATTGAAGGAAGAAGAAGAGCGAGCAAAGGACAAAAAAAGACAAGCACAAGAAAATGTTCGTACGCTAACTTCTATCCGATTGAGAGTCTCTTTCGCACTACCAGCCGATTAGGGAATGACTATCCTTTACGAAAAAGTCATCTTCGTATCTATTATAACGAAGGTGAGGAAGGCTTTGTTGAACCTCCATCATTAAAGAAAGAATTGGTTTTCATATATGTTCATCAGTACAGGCGACATGGGCTTCCTTGCGGAATACCAATGTGTGTATTGGTATCGTTCCGCCCGTCTCTGGCAAATATGTCCACAATCCGGACCGAAAAAGAATAAGAAGTTGAGTATCATCGACGTATCTAAGTGTGAAAAAGTCCCCCTAACTCGAAGGGGGATTCTGTCAAAGCAACTGACGATATCCGCCGGGACTACCCCCCAACTTTCGACTTGCGTTGAGTCCCGCGCCCTTTCCTGAACCCGTGAGAGCACTAACGAAAGATGTCAGCGAACATTTCATTCCATATTGGAGATATAGCATCCAACACAATTCTTTCTTGGCAGGCATTTGGGCCGTTCACTTCCCCGGCTTGTTCGGCTTAGGGATGAATAATTCATGCATAGGGGAGAAGCGAAAGGATTTATTTCAAAGTGACTGCGGTCTCTGATTCAGCGATTAACTCGTAACGGACCTTGCTCTTTCATAGTGAAAAAATCTGGGCTATGACACGAGGCAAAAAAAAAAGCGGTGGAGAATGCTCTCACAATATCCAGATTGGCTTGCTAACATAGTCCCTGTTACGAAGAAGGATGGCCAGGTGGGTTTTTGGGACTAGCCAATGAGGAGTGCGAAGGCAAAGCTCTTTCATACGGCAGGCCGCCCAATTCTCAACCTCGACCGTCACAAGTTGTTTGAGAACCCACATTTTCAAAAGTTCTGTTAGGTTCTTATCTGAGATTCAGTCGGCGACCTTTTCTTCTTTTACTTCACATAGCTTTTCGTCTCCTTGATAGCAGGAAGTTCTCCAAAAGTATGAAAGGCTGGAGGACTTTGTACCATCCATTCTAGTGTGGTTGAATTCTGTTCAACAGCCCAAGGACTTGGAGCACATCTTTTGTTGTTTCCACTGCTTAAAGTGATTGTTACGACCACGAAGAAACAACAAATCCCAACTACGGATATATAAGAGCCGAAACTGCTCAGAGCATTCCATCCGGCGTAAGCATCTGGATAATCTGGAATGCGACGTGGCATACCCGAAAGCCCTAAGAAATGCATGGGAAAGAAGGTCAGATTAACCCCGAAAAAAGTGATCCAAAAATGGATTTGGCCTAAAGTTTCAGGGTATGTCCGACCAAAGATTTTACCCACCCAATAGTAAAATCCTGCAAATAAAGCAAAAACGGCTCCCATTGAAAGTACATAATGGAAATGTGCAACCACATAATAAGTATCATGTAGAGCAATGTCTAGCCCAGAATTTGCTAGAACTATTCCAGTGAGCCCTCCTATGGTGAACAAAAAGATGAACCCTACAGCAAATAACATGGGTGTTTTGTATTGTATCGAACCTCCCCACATGGTGGCGATCCAACTAAAGATTTTGATTCCAGTGGGGACAGCTATGATCATGGTAGCTGCGGTGAAGTAGGCACGCGTATCAACGTCTAAGCCCACAGTAAACATATGATGAGCCCAAACAAGAAATCCAAGAACACCTATACTGATCATGGCATAAACCATGCCTAGGTACCCGAAGACCGGTTTTCTCGAAAAGGTCGATACGATATGACTAATAATACCGAATCCAGGCAGAATGAGAATATACACCTCTGGATGACCGAAGAACCAAAAGAGATGCTGGTATAATATGGGGTCTCCCCCTCCAGCAGGATCAAAAAAGGTTGTATTAAAGTTTCGATCGGTTAATAACATTGTAATTGCCCCTGCCAGTACCGGAAGTGATAATAAAAGTAGGAATGCTGTCACTAGAACGGACCACACAAAAAGGGGTAATCTATGCATAGTCATTCCAGGTCCACGCATGTTGAAGATAGTTGTTATAAAATTGATTGAACCTAAAATTGATGAAACACCTGATAGATGAAGACTAAAAATTGCTAAATCAACTGCTCCCCCAGAATGGCTGGTAATACCACTTAAGGGCGGATAGACCGTCCACCCAGTGCCGCTACCCACTTCTACTAAGGCTGAGCTTAATAGGAGCAAGAGACTTGGTGGCAACAACCAGAATGATATATTATTTAATCGTGGAAATGCCATGTCAGGTGCACCTATCAGAATCGGAACAAACCAATTACCAAATCCACCTATCATCGCCGGCATAACCATAAAAAAGATCATTAAAAAAGCGTGAGCCGTTATTAAAACATTATAAAGTTGATGATTCCCACCAAGAATTTGATCGCCGGGTCGGGCTAATTCCATACGAATCAGTACGGAGAAGCATGTGCCCATCACTCCAGCAATGGCACCGAAGATGAAATAGAGAGTACCGATATCCTTGTGGTTAGTGGAGAACAGCCATCGGACCAGATTTGTCATTTTCGTTTGAATGAACTTTCCTTCCTTATCAGAGAGGGGCCCCTAAGGGGGCTGAAAAAGATAAATGATGGGCGGGGATTCGAACCCAACTCTTCCTTCCACGACCCCTTACGCGATGATGACAACTGGGGGCTACCCATACGAGAACTTGACTGAGCTAAATTAGCCACTTTTCGATCTGCTGTAGCCTACTACACTCTAAGGTTACAATGTTCATTATAGAATACCGCGTATCCATTTATCCTTCCTTTAAAAATACGAAAGATCGGTGATCCTTTTTTTCCTTTTATCCAAATCTCATTATCCAGCTCTTGGGTCCGCTGAGGTGGACCTCTATGTGGGCTTTGCCCGGGTTTCCTCTAACCGTCAAAGTATAGCTCCCACTCCCGGCACATTTTGTTGGGGTTCTTTCCCGTTTGTATTTGATAGATAGGCCCCGGTGAGGAAAAGGCGTAGGTTGGCCTCTATGTTGGTACCTCCTTGATGGTCCCTGTTATTGGTCCACATTGCTCTTTTCACTTTCGACTGGATGGCTTTGTGGTTGTATTGGGCGTCCTCGAATAGGATTTTCTTTCTCATTTTCCTAATGCTCCAACAGGTGGATGATTTCAAACGTTGCCACATGTCCGTTCGTCGTCTTGCTTGCCTGCCTAACCTAATAGGCTTGGGGCTCCGCGCTTATCCCATGATGTAAAAAAGAGCGTCCTTATTGTATTTTTTTCCTCCGGCCAGCTTATTTTTCATGGGTCAAGTACCTCTTCGGATTCCATACGTGTTTTGCCTTATCTTCCTGGAAGAGGGGTGAATTTCATCTTCGTTCTTCTTGCAAGCAAAGCACATTGCTGGGCCGACGATTCCTTTTGTCTTCATTCCCTGTGGCTGGTCTTCCATGGGCAACGAGCCACATTCATGCGTTAGCTCTTTGGCATCCCTTGGGCTCTCAGATCCTTCCCCGCCAGATTCCACTCGGTACAAAATATCTGCGGTACTGGAAGACCCTCTTGACTGTGAATGGGAGGAGGTCTTCCTTTTCTCCCCAGATTGGTATGTCTTCTTCTTCCTCAGTCCCTATGGTCCATTGTCGGATTCTTTCCCCTAAGGCCTTGAATTCGTTGGCAAGGTTATCAGGCTCATCCCCCTGGCACTCAGACACCGCCGCGGGTTCTCCTGTACTGTTAGGAAGTGTTTTATCTGTGTCAAGTTGTTTTCCTCTGCCCGGGCGGCTTCTACTCTCTCCGCGCCTCATAATGTTCAGCACCTTCCTAATGGAGACAAAAGTTTGAATCACGTTCCAGGTTGAGAGAATCCCATTCCATGTTGGGGAGCCAATCTCCATTTGGATGCTCCGAATGAAACCGACATGGTTTTGTCCACTAAATCAAGGATTGATGGAAGAAGGTCGGGCCTGAAGCGGCGTTGAGGTTGCTTGACCGGCTTAGCCTCTGGTCTGATACCGAGGCGATGCACTGCCACTTGTTGGTCCAAACCCGGCATCTCTTTGTAGTTCCAGGCAAAAATGTCTCGGTTACGCTTGATGAATTCGTTGTATTCTTTTCTTTCATTCTCAGACAAGTTGGCACGATGAAATGTTGGCCTAGGGTCGTCATCCAGGGTTCACTTGGACAAGATCGTCTACGCTTGCTTGGCCTCCCTCCTCGAATTCTGGCGGAGCCGGCTGTGTTCCGACTTCTTCCAGAGCTTCTTCGGGATCTTCGTCATTGACCGTCTTCTTCCGCGGCGTCAACCGGATTGGCCTCCACTACTACGGATGTCTCTGGGGGTGGTAATGACAGGAAGGGCCCTCGGTAGGGGACAATAGCGAGTGATCTTTCATTTTCTTCGGATGATACCGAAGTTTCTTCCCCATCAACAACCTCAATAATGGAAAGTGAATACAGTGTAGAAGCCAACAGCATAAGAGGAGAGGGAAAACCACTAAGGTTAGGGACTCGGCCGTCCCCTGTGAGAATGGTGAACTCCTCTGGGGAGTACATGCTTTGAAAGGCGGTCAGCGAATGACCTTGGTCCAGCAGAGTTTGGAG
Organism: Ananas comosus; assembly: GCF_001540865.1. Taxonomy (NCBI): domain Eukaryota; kingdom Viridiplantae; phylum Streptophyta; class Magnoliopsida; order Poales; family Bromeliaceae; genus Ananas; species Ananas comosus. The sequence goes on along the minus strand of NW_017893320.1, from coordinate 72,191 downwards.
TTGTGGGTTTGTGTACCCGGATTTTTGTAGCAGACGCCTTGATCTGGGGTCGTAGAGAGCCGAGGGAGTCTCCACTGCCAAGAGGTCGAGGTATTGGTGTCGGCTGCTGAGACAGGCCGCCTCGAATGAAGTTAACGGTCAGGGAGCAAGTACCAAGCTCGGGTTTGGTCTTGCTCGCTGTTACGACCAGTGTTTCGTCAATTTTGGTCAGAGCAGAGGTTTGATGACCTCTTTGAAGACCGTATGCAGCACATTTTTGGTTGCCTTGATGGCAGGTTCCCCTTTCTCCCTTATTGCGCGGGGAACATCTTGGAATTTGGGTTTGCACCTTGTTAGCTGGACCACTTTTGGTGGAGTCCGAGGCTCCTGAGCTTGATGCTGTGGTGGAGTTTCTGCCTCTTCCTCCGATTCATGAGGCAACATGTGAAAAAATCTCTAGCTTTTGGACCTCTCCTTATCCGACACAAAGAAAAAGGTGGCACCATGGCTCAACGCAGCTCGCCCATTGATGGTAAGGCCCACATACATCAGCTCCCTGCTTTCTCCACCACACACAACCCTCTGGTTGAGGGTAGTTAGTACCCCATCCTTGGCTCTGTGGCCTCCTTCTCATTGGAGGCCCGCACAGTATTCAAGGCTTTCTTTTGGGGACAGGATCTCGGTGTGCCCTATAGGAAGGAGAGCTTCCACTCATCTCATAAGGCCTTGCCACACCCTTGCCTTTAGCATCATGGACCTTGGGTGTCTCCTTGGCTTGAGGGATCCGAAGGCTGTCCTTACCCTTTCTCTTAAAGCTCGCCCTACTTCAATAATGGCTTATGCACTCCACTCGCTGTCTACTCCATGAGCCTTGTCTATGAAGGCCACTAGCTAATTGAATTACCAAGAGCGCTCGCTGCCCGCCCTTCCTTCACAAATCTCTCTCATTTCACTTGTTGGATAAACACGAAACTCGATTAGCGTCAGGCGGATGAGTCTCGCCTTTACTGTTCAAGCTGAGGAATATAATGAAAGTGCGCTGCCTCTTATTTCCACATGAATGGAGAAGCAATACGGATGATCCTGGCTGGATTCTTATCTCTGACAGAACCACTAGACTTCCCACCAGCCTATCTTCTTTCTATAAGCAAGCTCCCCTCCCTCTTTCGTTTGCGGCTCCTTACTCCCGATCAGATACGTTCTTCTTGGGAAAGCTGTAAAGCATAGCCTAACCAACTAAATGGTTGGTCGTAGAATTGCTTGACCTATGCATCTTTTATTTCATATCCTCCAATACCACCCACACATCAACATACTCCGCTCTTCATCCAAAAGCATCCATCCAGTCGAGAAGGGTTTGGGGGAAATGGGGTCCCGCCCTTTCTCTATGCTTCAGGCATCTCCTTAGTTCATGCCCCCGAGTCGAACCGAAAAGGAGGAAAGAGTAATCCATGGAAAAGGAGAGAAGAGAGAGAGAGGAAGCAGTTAAAATGACTACCGCCGATCGCTCGATCGGCGAAAATTGTTCAGCTGAAGAGATGGGATTGGCCATTGTGCCTTTCCAGGGCCTGCAAGTCTGCTGCTCCGGATGCTCGGGAGGTAAAGTGGATGTTATCTTTGTCTTTTGTCCTTCTTTTGTCTTCGTATTTCATTTTTCCCTTAGTGGCTTTTCTCATTCCGTAGGACGATGATGACGCGGAATACTACGCTTTGGAGGCCGAGATCGCAGCGGAGATGGAGGAGGCTTCCGCCAGAGGAGGTATGTGTATGGCGGCACTCTTTAAGACTGGACGATCCTTGACTCTTTTAATCTTGGTACTTACTTAATTATTGCTGATCATCGCCCTTGTATCGGTCTCTTCAGGCTAAACTGCTAAACCACCAAGCTCTGGTCTGATCCTTGGTTCCCTCCCTCATGGAATTATTAATCAGCTCGTCTGCCTTCGATTGGATTTTCTTTTTGGAGAGGTAACTGCAACGTCAGCGTCCTTATTCGGGAAGGGAAATGGCACCGTCCTCATCAGAATTCCCCGGATCTTAACGCCCTCTGGCCCCTCATTTCTGCAGTGGAGTTTCCTGCTAATGGTCCCCCGGATAGGGTAGTTTGGACTAAAGAACCTTCAGACCGATTCTCCTTTAGATCTGCCTGGGATCTGATTAGGACTCATCACCCGTCTGTTCCGTGGTCGAACTTGATTTGGCACAAGGATCGAATCCCGAGACATGCTTTCACTGCTTGGAAGGCTCTTATGGCTAAGTTACTCACTCAGACCGAACTTAAGCACCGAGGATTCCAGCTTGCCTCTTACTGCTCCCTGTGTAAGTAAGGCGAAGACCGAAGACATTTTGCATATTTTTTGCAGATGTCACTACTCTGCCTGGGTTTGGCAAGTCTGCCGCCTCAAACTGGGACTTAAGCGGAAGTCTGATTTTTCCTTGCATCTTGAAGCGGCTCAGCTTGGACAGGTTTGAAAGGGTAGAAGTCAAGTTAGTGCTATCAGTAGAGTTGCTTTCTCGGCTTGCATCTGGCATCTTTGGGGAGAAGGCAATAGAAGGATCTTCGAGGCCAACAAGACAGACTGATCCTTCTTATAGTGAATGATGTTGGTGCCAAAATCAATGCTTCCAATCTGTCTGAGAAGGAGAACAATAATTCCAAGGATATCATAGATTATTGGGGCTGTAACTTCACTCCTAAAAGCTCCATTGTTAAGACCTGTTTATGGGAAAAGCTCCCTCCTCAATGGCTTAAACTTTACACTGACGGCTTTACATCCAGAAGTTGCTCTGGCATTGGCGGTATCATTATCAATAAGTGGGCTGACCCTGTTCTTTCTTAGTCCAACCAAGCAGCTGCCGAAGGAAGACATTTACCTCATAGAATTGCGGTCTAACCATATGGGAATTTTTAATCTTTCTCAGACCTCCGTTTCGTTGCGAATTTGGATTGAAACCGAATCCCAAATTTGGAAAGACTGGATCTCTAAGCTGGTTGATCCCCTGTGGCCTGTCATGATTATGATTTCTACTAGAATCTTTGCCAAACTCAATTCCTTTCTTTCTTGAGTGGAGAATATCCCACACTTGGAGAGAGGCCAACCGTGCGGCGGATTTCCTTGCACCATCGTCGAATTTGGAAAAACCCTAATGCATGGGGATGACCTGCCCCCGAATCTCAGGGATATTCTAGCTGAAGACAAGAGAGGAACTCCTTATCTAAGGGTGCATGACTAGCTTGCTGTCTTGTCTTTTTGGGCTGTATATTAGTTAGTCTTGTAATGGCCTCGGGCGACTTTTGTATTCTTTTCCGCCATTAAAAAAATCTTCTCACCGCTGAAAAAAAAAAAAACGAACCGATGAAAGGAGAGAATGCGGGAGACAGAATGATGTCGGGCCAGCACAAGAGGTCAGACTAAACAACCCATTCGACGCGTCGGTGGTACTCGACCACCGGGAGATAGGGATTTTTTTACTTACCAACAAACCGGACATTGAGGGCAAGACATACCATACAAATCACGGCTTCGGCTGCTGCTCCCTTTCCCTAGACCAACTGACCTACCCTCGTCCCTTCCCTACAAGCTGGTACCCTCCTTTTCGTGCAAGAACTAGAAGGTCTCACAGGGATTGGGACAACTATCCAAACTCCAGCACTGACCAGGTGAGAAAGAAGACCGGATGAGCTGTCAAGCCTAGGTAAAAATTACTAAATCCCTGTCCTCATACTAAAAGATCTGATCAGTTAGTTGGAGTTTGAGGTCTTTGCCTTATCTCCCCTAAGCGGAAGAAAATCTCTGATTGTTGACCTGGCTGTTCATCCACCTGCACTGGTCGAGTCCAATTATTGCAGCTGATTCGCCAGTCGACTCATCCCCTTATTTCGATGTTGGTGGGTAGTGAGCTATTGATGTGGATGGGCTTGATGAGGCTCTACGAGACCTTGCCTCTGCCCGGTACCCACAAAGCCTATGCTTCTGCTACGTTTGCCACCGCTTATTGCGCCGGGTAAACTTCTGCTACTCATGTACTACTACTTATGTTTGTTATGCCACTATTTTATGTTGCTACTAGAACCGCTATGGTGGTATTGTCGCCCGCCCCCATCGCAGGTCTTGGTGCTGGGTCCTGATCACGAACACTTTCAATCTGGATTAGTTGTTAAGCACCGGCACATCGATTTCTCAATCCAAAATTTCTTTCCCCCACCTTTCCTTCCATTAAGGCTTTTAAGGGAAAAGATCTTGTATAACCCTAAAGTCCCAACCTATTTGTTCGAATCTCCGAAATCTATGCATACCCTGTTCCCTCCATTTCCCCCGCTAACCGGTACTACATTTGCCAACCAATCCGGATAATGGATGTGGGTGATGAATTCCACTTTTATCAGTTTCTTCATCTCTTCCTGTCCCTAACGGTCCAGATATTTCATAACCTGTCCCTGCAGTGATATGGCAGGATGCATTTCTTTCAATTCCTGCTTTACCGCTTTTGCCCCTCCAAAATCAGATAGCTGATCATCTTTTTTTTTTTTTTATTCAAACAAAAGGCCAGACAAAATGGAAGATCCTCCTTTCATTTCCATGTGGGGAGGAGGCAGCTGTGCTGGCTGATTGGTCCTCATGTCGATTGGAAGAATGTGCAGGACGGTCTGCTGAAATGTAGGGCTCGGGGGGGACATATACTGACTCGGCGATAAGGGAAGTGATGGTGTTAGTGGGGGCGGAGGAGAACGGGGTGGAGAGACCTTATTAAGTATTGAAGAGTCGTCTTCGGGGGCGAGAAGCATATATCTATTGTGAGTACACATCTAAGGGTTCGCTCGACTCACTTAAGTTGTCGTTTTGTCAAAGATCAGGTGGCGCATATCCCAAACCGAGCCGGCTAGTCAACACCGGTACTACAACAGGCTGGGGAAGACCTTGCCTTATCTCAGATTGCTACCCAACCCACGGCCGTGATAATGAATATTTCGCATTGTTCGACTGGATAGCGATCTTCTCCATGTGTTGAGGGAAAGGCATCTTCACGAAGGGGAGGTTCGGGATGGGGATGTGGATAAAGCCGGCAGAATGAAATGTTGGCCCTTCACTTGCCTTAAGTGGTGGGATAAGAGATGGAGACTTGAAAAGGCTGATAGGATGGGGAAGAAAGACTGAGGGATAGACAATGAGGTTCCCTCTTCTCCAACTTCTTGTCTACCCCTCCCTCCGGTATCCGCTGCCCGACCTTTATTGTTCGTTCGCTCCTGACCGGTGTCCCCTCCCGGATGGTCGAGTTCTAAAATGACCTTGGCTTCAGTCTTACTGAGCCGGTGAGGGTCGGCTAAAACTGTAAATCAAAGCCTAGGGTTCAAAGGGCTTGTCCTTCCGGCCCGCAACAAATACTCGCTCGGAAAAGGGCTGGCTAGTTCGTTCTGTCATCCGAGCTCGAAAGCGTTTGTGTGGATTTGAAAGCGCACGTGAGGCAATTCCGTGTCTTAGGGCTTGAAAGGGGCACCAGAGCTTGTCATAACTCGCGCATGCAGCTATCTATAGTGTGTTCTCGTGTTGCGATGAGCTCTCCCAGGGTCTCGGTGCGGCCAACACAGGTGGGTTCCGTAGAGTTGCTTTTATGCTCTCAACAGATTTTGGCAGGCTTTATCCCACTCGAACGGGACTCCTTTCTTCATTAGACGAGAAAAGGGATACTAATGTCTTTCGGATCACTCTTTGTTTTTTGTCTAATTGGCATCCAAGTCTTTTCCTAAAACTCCACTCAGTCAACCTCGCATTCAGCGACTCCAATTGGGCGAAAACCATAGATGTGAAGCCGCACTTGTCCTTTTAGCAAAAACCGGATCTCTGGTCTGATCTGTTCGGCTGAGAAAAAGGGATATGTGAGATTTCATATGGAAGGGGCTACTCTTCTGGCTTGGGATGACGACCTCATTTTGAGAACTTCCTCAGCTTGAATAAACCACACGGTTTTCTTTCTTCTGAACCGTAGTGCTTGACCTCGAAAAAGATTGAACCCACTTGACTTCTGTTCTGCCCGCATTGCTGATTGCTCCACTGGGATGAGGAAAGGGACAGAATGCAACCACAAAGATGGTTGCATTTTCAAGAGGGGTTAGGGAGGAAGGAGGGTCTTGATGCCGAAAGTGGGGATGATTTTGGGCTCTCATTTCAATTTGACTTTCCATTTCCAAAAATGGAATTCACTCTTTCATGAGGTTCAGGCTCTTTTTTCCGAAGTCAACCAGTGGTTCAATGCCTAAAGGGACAGAAAAATGAATCAATCTGTGGAGATTCAATCCCCCCCATTTTCGGTTTGAGAATCTGGAATGACTTTCCACATGGAAAAGTTGGATCTCAGTGGCACTGGTGACAATCCTATGAATGTGCCGGGCTATTGCAGACTGGACATGGGTCTGCTTTCTCTTTTTTTCTTCCAGACAGGATAGATTGCCCGGTGATAGGCAGAAGGGGGATTGGTCTGTGGTAGGACACGGCATAGGTGGTCAAGAGAGAAAGGCATAACAGGTAGGGAAGGAGTTTACGGTACCCATCCAGCAGTGACGAGAGGAATGATAGGGCTAGGGACATTTCATCTGTTTATGGCATAGGATCGGCGGCTCCCTCATCGAATCCCAGCAACAAAGAAAGGGATGGAAAGGCAGCTTAAGTATCTAAGCCATAAGTCAAGGTGTTTTCTTTCGGCATCCGGGCAGTCAGTCCTTCGTTGATTGATCGACAACAGCCCCCCGTCTGAGACAAAGGGCCGAGGGGAGGGAAAGGGAAGGCTAGTCCCTACCCCTGCTTAAGAGAGGATAGAGGGTTGGCTTTCATCCGAGGACTATCCTACGTATACTAGAGGACAGTCAGTGTCTGAGGTAGCTCGCCCTCAAGAGGGAGTATAGTCTCTTCAGTAAGGTAGAGCTACCGAGTCAAGTCAGTATGATATGGATTTTACTTAAAATAAAGCCAATCTATCAAGTAGTGATATAATAAACTAGTGAGTCTTCTATGAGAAAAAAAGACTGGCTACCTATAAAGATCACTTACTTAAAACTTTATAGAGTTAGTTCTGTATCCATTATCGGCTGCATGCTATCGGAGATAGAGCAATGGGAAGTTACAATTCCGAATCTACCTACTATTGTAGACAATCACTTCCAATGCCGTTATTTCTAGAGAGTAAACAGAGGACCTTCTCCCCGATCGTCGCCTCTCGAGAGCCCAAAAAGGCCCTATTGAATTGAAGAAGGCTGCCTTGTCTGTTTGCGTTGCATGAGCAATCTTCTTTCTTTTAGTACGACATTAGCGTCGTTTGCGTTGCATCACTTTTTTCCTCGATAGCGAGCAGTACCAATTCCCGACCAACTTCCATCAGACTCCGAAATTCACTAACTACGGCAGCGCGCGCAACAAGACTTAAGACAGAGTAGGAGAATGACGAAAGTGGGGCACCAAAGGAATGTCTGCTACTATCATGGGAGCCGTGTTAAGCATAGGCACTGAGAACACCCTTCTTTGGCGATGTCCAAGATCGCAATGGATTCCACCTTGACTCTTTTTTTATTATATGATACCGGTCTATGAGTGTTTGGCGTACCTACTTGTACGAGCTACGATCGTCACGGTCAACCTTCTTGTTCTTTTGCTACGCTTTGCAACCATAATAAAGGATTGCGCGAGATTTAGTTCAAAGCTTCGGTTTTTTAAGGAGTAAAGGAAGGTAATCACTATGCCCTGGTGTCTGAAAAGTTGCTTTATTTCTTTTTTCTACTTATGCATGGTGGATTGATTCGGGTACCACCCTTCATGTGACCAATTCCATGCAGGGTTTTCTTACAAGCAGACCTCCTTTAAGGGGTTAACAAAGCATCATCACGGGAAAGGGGATGCGTTCACGCGTGGAGGCTGTGGGGACTGTGAGACTCATCCTGGATACCGGGCATCACCTGGACCTAGAATACACCTTTTTTTTTACATCCTTCTATAGAAAGTTTATTTCTATTTCTAGAAATATTTTGATTTTATACCAATTTTCTTTTTTTTTTGGTGGCTTCACTTTGACCATTTGAGTCCCAGATAGTTGGTTCTGGGCTTTTATTGGATGGTTTATATCGTTTGAAGTTCTATTATTCCTTTCAACAGTCCCTTATTACTCTGCATGGTGATGTCCCTTATGGTCATGTTCATGTTAGAACGAAAGGTGGGATGGTTAAGAAAAATTCATCCATGCCCTTGCACAGGAGGTTGGGGCACATCTCAAAGAGGAAAATCCGGAGGTTAGTGGGAGAAGGAGTACTTTGTACTCTTGATTTCACTGTGACTTTGGAGTGTGCTGCGTGAACTGCATCAAGGGAAAGCAGACCAAAACCTCCTGGAAAGGAGCCACAAAGAGTATACAGACATGGGAACTGATCCATACAGATGTCTCTGGTCCGTTTCCGCCTTGTATAGGTCGAGAAAAGTACTTTTTCACATTTACAGATGACCGCTGACGGTATGGTGATGTCTACCTGCTTCATGAGAAATCTGAAGCATTAACTGCCTTTAAGGTCTTCAAGGCAGAGGTAGAAAACCTTTTTTAGATACACAGGATCAAAGTGGTCAGGTCTGATCGGGGTGACGAGTACTTTGGCAGGCACACTGAGGCAGGCAGAATGCCTGGGCTGTTTGCGAGATTCCTCGAAGGATGTGGCATAGTGGCGCAATATTCTATTCCGGGTATAGCTAGCCAGAATGGCGTTGCTGATAGGAGGAATCGCACTCTCATTGACATATGGTGAGCAATTCACAACTTCCTCTCTTTCTCTGGAGGGAGGCCTTACAGAAAGACTGCTATGTACATACTAAACTTCCGTTCCTTCGAAGGCAGTTCCTAAAACACCCTTTGAGATATAGACAGGAAGGAAAGCCAGTTTATAGCATTTCCATACTTGGGGTTGTCAGGCAGAGGCCAGGGTGGGTGTATAACCCACAAGAGAAGAAGTTGGACCCTAGGACCCTTAGTGGATACTTCATCGGATACTCCGATAGGGGCCAGGGATAAAAGTTGGATTGCCCATCGCTCCCGATCAGGATTGCTAAGACCAAGTCAGCAAGATTTTTTGAGGACGAAAAACTCAGTGGGGTGTTAGAACCTCGAGACATTGTCTTTGAGGAGTTACCAGAACCGGGGGAACCATCTCCGACTGTTCCTAGCGGACTGACCTTTCCATATCCAGTGGAACAGCCAAGCGCTGTGGAAACTCAGCCTGTGGTACAGGGACAGGGAAAACCCAAGCAGGAACCTTTTCCAGCCGTTGATGCCCCACATCAGGCACCACCTGTGGGAGGTAAAGTGGCATTGAGGAGATCAAAAAGAGAGAGGAGACCTGCCATTTCTTATGATTACGTTTTGTATCTGCATGAGGACGGTACACTTGTAGATGACCCAGTCACGTTTTCACAAGCCATAGGTGGAAAGGATTCCTCGAGGTGGTATGATGCAATTAAGGAGGATATGAACTCCATGGACAAGAATAAGGTTTGGTTGATTAGAGTTGCCTGAAGGAGCCAAGCCCATAGGGTTTAAATTGATAAGACCAAGAGGGACTCCAAAGGCAAGATTGAGAGATACAAGGCCAGGCTTGTCGCCAAGGGGTTCACTCTGAAAGAGGGCATCGACTACGCTGAGACCTTCTCTCCGGTTTCTAAGAAGGACTCACTCAGGAGAATCATGGCTTTGGTGGCTCATTTTTACTTTACTTAGAGCTTCACCAGATGGATGTGAAGACGGCTTTCCTCAATGGGGATCTACAAGAGGAAGTGTACATGGACCGACCTTTTGCAGGAGGGCAGCGAGCATTTAGTGTGCAGGTTAAGGAAGTCGATATACGGACTCAAACAAGCTTCCCGTCAGTGGTACCTCAAATTCCATGAGGTGAGAATGACCTTTGGGTTTAAGGAAAACAGTGTTGATCAGTGTATATACCTAAAGGTCAGTGGGAGCAAGTTTCTCTTTACCCGAGAGAAAAGATAAGATCCCGATGAAAGGGCATCCTCCCTCACTCATCAAATGCGGCTGCCTTGCCAGAAAAAGTGTTTTGGCGATTCGAACAAGAATCTTGTCGGGACTTCTCCACATCACAACCGGCAGCGGAAGGTATCGATTTTATCGACGATATTTTCATCGATTTGATACTTGATTTGAACAAAGCAGGATGACCGGGAGGTTTGGAACATCAATATCCTCGACTCTAACAGGACACTTTCTGGTCCACCCTCGCCTATAAATTGAACGACCTAAGAAGCAAGGGAGGAGTAATTGTTGAGTTGAGCAAAAACCGTGAATCAAGGTGACCTCCATCCGAATATCGTCCAAAGGATGACGAACTTTAACCTAAAATGACATTGGAAAGGCAACCATCATAGGAAGTGGAAATAGGGGAAGAATATGTAGGACTAGTAGCTTTCTTGTTCGCTTGGCTTTAGGCTGTTTTTCGTCTATTTTTTCTTTCAGTTAACTCTTCGACTTCCGGTCTCCTAATGGTCTCCCCGCTTGCCATCAGGGCAGGATATTTAAGTAAATAATGAAAGTCGGGCTGGTAAGCACTTCGTCTCACTCAGAGGGAACGATAGACTATGTATATAGTTGTTAGCCTACCAATTGACCTAGACTGACTAATTGGTCCAGTCATTGATTCTATGATTAACGGAAGTCTTTGTGCGTTCAATTCGTTAGGCAAAGAAGAAAGTCATGGCTTATGATTGGAAGAAGCCCTAAAAAATCAATACAAATAGATCTATATTCAAAAGCAAAGAACAAAGCGTTCAGTTCAAGACAGAGTACTTATTAGTCGATCTAACTCGAGTGACTGTAGCCGGTTACGGATGACTGACCAAAGCAGAGAGCATAGTTACATTAAACTTAACGGTTAGGGTGGAGGGTAGGGAGATAGTCTGGAAGTCAGGGAGGGATTAGTTCGTTTGCCATCCAGAGCCAAGTATAGTAGAGATAGGTCACCCTCAAATATCTTGATTTCGCTGAGTTGAATGTTAAGGAGTTAGTGTCCCGGTAAGTTATCTGGTTCAGTTAGCTAGATGATTGATTAGTGAGGTGTTTCCAATAAGGGATCGGATGCTGGACTCCGAAAAGGATGATAATGGGATGTCGGGCTCATACCTCTGGTAAACAACTGCTCTTCGATCTCGATCTGCTGCCTTCGCACAACCGGCACAGGTATTCATAGCTGCTGGCCTCGACCGGTCCACTAGAATGGTTGGAGCGACTGGAGCTCCTACTATCCCTAGAAGCTGATGTTGGTTGTTGGCTAGGCTCGACTTGAACCACCGGGCTTACCCATTTTTTTAGTAGATTATGCCTCCGTAGTTTTTGGTATTTAAGCCTTCCATTTTTCTGCGACTTCTGGAACGCCCTCTCCAACTGGACTAGAATAAAGGAGGGTCGGCCCGGCCTGTGATCGTAGCCCGATAGCTATTCCTGCCCCAACTTAACCAATGGGGGTCCGGTAGTTAGGGGTAAGAATGAACAGAAGGCGACTAACCAATCTCTCTTTGAAACCAGATGCCCGGAGATGTTTGATTCGTAGGGCTAGGAGATCGGTGAAGAGGGCCGGACAACCAAGCAATAAGTTCTTCCATTACGGCTACTCCGAAATCTTGCACTACCACCTTATCCATCCATTACTGGATACGAAAGCAGCTATTCCTAATTCCTTGCCCCTCTCCCTCCAGTCGGGAGCTAAACCCGTGGAGGGAGATAGATTGAATGACCCGGCAGGGGGGCTTGATCCCTTTCTTTGTCTTTCATCCCGGCGCATCAACTGATCCTTGAATGACTAATCCCTGGCTAGGGAAGACGGGGGATGGACGTCGGGGTGGAGTTGGGCCAGGGTTTGAGGCTGCCTTGGGGAGTCCTATCTGGGTGGACATGGTTTGGGTGAGGCTGGGAAACCCTATCGCCTACAGTTAGGGCATCGGGTATGGGGGATGGATGAAGCACCGTCGCCCGTCGGGATGGCGGCGACGCTACAGGAAGTGGGCATGTTCATCGGCGTGGCCGGGGTGTAGGTGGGTGAGGCCTCGGGTTGCCGAGCCATAGGTCTATGGGCCTGCTTGGAGACGGGTGAGAGTCTTCATGAGCTTAGTAAAGACTGACTCTTGAGTGAGTGGCCATTCGGACTTCTCAATTTTCCATTAAATGTCAGGCGTCAAGGTTTGGACCCCTAGGCGAGTTTTCCATCTTATTTATTGCGTTGGATAACTTCCTGCTTGGGAGCTTGACTCTCGTACCTATAGGTAAAGACTGACAGCGCTTTCCCCATTAGTCTTTCGAGATGCAAGAAGGGGAAGGCAAGGAACTGATTGACCATTTCCAAAGGCCGACAAGGAGGAAGGCGTAAACAAGGTCAAGCTCGTAAACCGGTGAGAGAGCAGGGGTATTAAAAAGCAGGTGATTATGAATTGGTTGGATAGCAGTCCTCCCCTAAGAGTTCTCTTAATAAGAGTAAGAGTTCTCCCGGGCAATCTCTTCCTCTAGGCATGCTCCCTTATCTGACGCAGGTTCCACGGATTCTAGGACAAGCCAGTAAGAGCTCTCCTCTCCGAGCTGTACAAAAATCATAAGTTGCAGGGATAGCAGATTGAAAGGCTTCATATTTATTTACCTCTCTTGGCCTTTGAGAGAATTGCTGGGGATACTAATAGGTTCAATAGCAGCACTTAGCTCTCTAGAGAGGGACTACCTTTCATTAACAGAATGTGAGACTAGAGCTTTACCCATAGAAAATGACTCCCTTCTTTCCAGTGCTAATCTAATGCCGTTTCCTAGCCAGTCAGTGGGAGATTTCTATTCTTAAGCGCATGCTATTGTAGAAAAAAGGGTAAGCGCTTTCAGCCAGTTCTCTTCCAAGCAAGCTAGTAGCAATAATTGCTATCCCTAGTGAAGTATAAGTCTTCGCCCCAGTAGTCTCAGTATCAGTGGGAAATAAATACCTCTAGTCTTCGTCCCTGTCCCCCGCGGTCCTAAGGCCTATTTTTCCTTACAGTTGTGAGGCTAGACCCAAGATAATGACTTCTCCTGGCGAGCGAGAAAGAGTGGTACATCCAATTGCAAAAATAAGGCCATTTACCTTCGATGGTAGGCCAGGCTAGAGAAGAAGCAGTGTAACATAAAAATCTCTTGAAAGACAGCTTCAGTCCCAGTCTCTTACACCAAAAGTAAGTGACTTTGAAAGAAGTCCCGTAACAGCAATCGCTTTTTCAAGTAGGGATCTTAGGCTAACAAGGAAAGCCAGGGGAAAGATTCTTGGGACTGAAGCTGTTACAGCCAGTTTAGTTATAGTGGCGCCAGCCTTGCATTTTTTCTAGTGCCAGGTTCCCCTGAATCTCTTGTGAGAAAGCTTACAGCCGGTGAAAGAAAGTGCTTTTTTCTCGTATGAGAAAGCTAGTTCAAGTCAGCATGCTTTTCAAAAATTGATCTTTCTTTTTCTTTATTTAGCATATTTATTGCTTTGCTATTGCTAAGTCCTTCCATGTGGTTTTTTATCCCTTTTCGCTAGCCAAGCCAGTTTCAGTGGCAGTTGGAGTTGCTTTACTTTCTTCTGCGATATAACTAGAGGTCAGAAGGTTTGTAAGGGTGGAAGAATGTGGATTGTAAGCTCTTCTGCGAGGTCCCATACGGTATGTCTCGCTCCTTTGTATTCCTGCTCTTTATGAGCAAAAGCTAGCCAATAAAGTGAAAACCTGTAGGAATACCTATTCTTTCAACAAGCCTTAAAAGCAGTCTCCTTCTTATAGTAGTTCCTCTACTCTCAATGTGAGGAAGCGAGCAAAGGAGTATTGAAAAGGAAGCACTATTTCCATTCCATGGACTATTCCCCCGCTATTCTACCATGTTTCCACCTGTGCCGATAGTACTCCCCTTAACTAGAAAGCGTAACGAGCTAACGATTTCCAAGCCTGTTGGCTACCGAACAAGTCAGTTCTTGTCCTACTTCCTTGAGGGTTCAGTGATCATTTTACGTCAAATTGGAATATTTTCACATTGAGTACAGCTAGGCAGTTTGATTTTGACCCTTCCTGGTTTGCTCCTCACTACAGCTGTTCGTGCATATGACGGGACCACTCGAACCGCGCAAGGTATAGTTTGACTTAATCTCCAAGTAGGACCCCTTGTTCGGTCAACTCTATTCCATGTAGCGGATATACTTAATACATAACAAATCTTGCTAGCACGACCTTNTATATATATATATAATAATATATTTATTAAGGATTTTTATGAGATTGGAATCTATTTAGTACTTTTGGATTGTAAAATGGTAGGATCGAATCGGGATTTTAACAAACATGGTTGACACATTTCATGAGATCCTCTTTCACTTTAGTTATTCGAATTCAGAAGTCCTGCGGATTCTTCCCTTTAGCTTTCTTTTTCTCCTCAATAGCATGAAGGTGCACGACATGATATTTTTCCCTTTAGATGCAAAAAGTATCTTCATTCATGCATGGAACAAATCAGAGTCAGACCATTGCCGCTAAGTGGTTTTCTCGCCACCTTCTGACCAAATTTTCACTCTTGTAGTTTAGCCTTGTGCTCGTGACCACTTAACTCTTGCTTTCAATTAAAGGCACTTGACTAGCTCACTTGGCAGACTGTGAAAAGAAATTCCCAATTTGACTTTAGTTATGTGGCCAATATGAGAAGGTTTTGGCTGCTAAGGGGCCACTGGAGGCTGCTAGTTCTTGCTTTACTCTTTATGCTTGAGTGGGTTGGTGTAGAAATCAAACTTGGCCTTGGCCATGAACTTGGACTTGGAACCTAACTTGGCCCAAGTAATGTTTTGGATTAGGAATTGAAGACAGCACAAGATGTGATGGAACCACAATTGGACCTATAACTAGACTTGGTTCTGGTACTGTACTTGGAGTTGAATATGGCTCCTGAGAAGATGGATCGGGAACAAGACTCTCCAGAGTTGCATTTGGGATTGATCCTAGCCCTGGCCAAGGCCAGCGACTTGAATTTGAAGTTTGAATTGTACTTGAAGATGGCACCTAACATGCTGAAGAAGCTAGCCAAAAACATGAAAACATGACCCTGCAGTGGTTAATCGATAAATGAAACATACGACATGAAGAAAAAAATAAAGAAGGCACGGATGAAAGATCAGAGGCTAAGGCCAGGCGAGTAGCAAACGGAGATGAGTTTAGTCACACTGATGGGAGAGCGAAAGTCGGAGTACTCTCTCACTTAATCAATAATGCCCAGGGCCAAGCACTTACTGGCTAGCGGACAAGCAGGTTCTGAAAGACCTCCACAGTCTTTGTTTCGGGTTCGATTTCTTATGCAATTAGGAGTGGGGCGTGCTAGCAGGAAGTCCGGTTATGAACATATATAAATCTTTCAAAAAACCTTTCTTCCATCGTGTGGTTGTCTGAGCCAAGGAGATCAGGTGTCGGTGGAAAGGAATCCTCTCATCTAGAGACCAGGACGAAAGATCATGGACCTAAATAGTTGGACGAATGCTGACTCGCTGTCTAGCTCACATAGAGGGCTTTCTTTAAACGAGAGGAAGGCTTTTNGATTCGATAGGTGGTCTACCTCTTGTGGTTTTATTTTGTGAGAGGTCGAGCGTTGTACCTGTTTATTTATAGAGACCACCTCATTTTGGATCTTTGTATTTCTTTTTGGGAGTTAGTTTTGTACTACTTTATGGTTATATTTGGATCTTGGCCTTGATTCTTTACCTTGGTACCGATGATAGAACTTTACTTGCTCTGATATCATTAGTTGCTAGTTATTCTACTTCTTTGTATCTGTTCTATTTCTTGCTTTACTTCCGCTTTTATTGTAGACGCCTTATATGTGTAGACATATGGCGGGTCTGGGCACACTACCGGGAGGGCCTCCGCCGGTCCCGCGGCGTGACACCTTCGAAACATGGTTGCGAAACTTGCAATAGAGAAAATAAGAAGTGTGCTCTTATAGTAATAAGAGATTCTGAAGCTTTCCGAGTTCCTTTGGAATAGGCCCAGATAAAGCATTAATTCCTACGAACCTATGGATTGTTGTACGCATAAATTATTATCACCAAAAGACTAAAACATATGCAACAACTGATGTTGAAGTTGCAATCATAAATCTTACAGGAACTGCATTGCAGAAAAATTTTCGATGAATGCCGGTAAAGGGCCTGTCAAGTAGTTTTGGTCCAACTTCCTGTGAAGAATTAGACCACCAGTTTAATTGAGATTTTAATTTCCTTATGGTACTTCAGCTTACATAAAACTGATCAGTTTTCTTCTTTCATTTTCATAGCGTGCAATTTTTCCTATTCGATCAATGTTTTGAGTAAGATTATGCTGATTCATTGATATGAATTTTGATCTGATGCTATTTTTTTTATCAGGATGAGAGAATCTTCCATCACTAAATTATAATCTTTACAACTACTTAATTTCTTACTGTTTTCGCTCCTGGACACAAGATTCATACTCTGAACCAGTCATAATTCTTAAACTCTTGTCTTATTGGATAAGCATCTGCCAAATTTAGACACACTAGCAGCAGCGCAAGTGCGAAATTTGCGCGATTCTTACCTTCTTCTTTGGGATTTTAAAATGGTCCTTGGAATTAATAATAAATATGTTCATGAATCTGAATTTTACAGCAGTCGTGCTTTTGGGACACATTTGTAATTAAGCTTTTAATTGTTGCATAAAGAGTAGTCTGATAATTAAGCAATGGATATTTAGAAAAAGAAAAAAAAAACTCAAAACAATAAACCTAAAACAGAATCAAATTATACAATTACAATATGCAATTAAACAACAAAATGCCTTAATAAAAATCAAATCACAAGGAATCAACTCCAAATAATTAAAAAAACTGTGATTGGGAAAATCACGCTATAAAATCCCGAAGAAGATGATGTGCTTCTCCAGGCTCCGCTTCAGCAGCATGGGTTGGGCGGTGACAACGCGCGCCAGCGACTCGCCGGAGAGCATCGAGCTTTGGCCGGAGGGTGCTGTGGGGGGGTCGCTGGAGAGCATGGCCGGGAACCTGGAGATGAGCTTGGAGATATGGGCCGCGCCGAAGCCGTAGTCGCAGAGAAGGCAGAGAACGGCATTAGGGTTCTCAGTGCTCTTGAAGCGGAGCTTCTGGGACGCGGAAATGGCGGATTCGGGGGACAAGCCGCAGGAGTCGATGAGGTAGGTTAGGGCTAGTGGATTGGGGGTGGTGGCGGAGGAGGATAGAGAGAGGGATTTGCGGGGAGAAGGGTTTGTGCAGGAGAGGAGGAGGAAGAAGACGACGCCATGTGGAGGCGATGGCGAATGAAGTTGAGCATCGGACTGGACTTTTTTTTTTTCGATCTTTCAGGTTTGGGGAAGGTTTTGTATAAGGCCCTGTTTGGATGCATAGTTAAAAAACTCCATGGAATTTTTATTCTATGGTTTTGGTCTAAATGAAATACGAAATTCTGTAACTACAAAAAAATTCCACAGCTTCATTTTTAAGCTGTTTGGATACATATCATACAATTCCACAGTATTTATAACAATTAAATTTCTAAAATTTTAAAATTCAAAATTCAAAACTCAAAATTCAAAATTCAAAATTCAAAATTCAAAATTTAAAAATAAAATTTTAAAAATTAAAAATAGAAATTCAAAATATAAAATTAAAATTCAAAATTTAAAATTTAAAAAGTAAATTAGATTTTATGTTTTAAATTTGAAATTTGAAATTTGGAATTTGAAATTTCAAATTTGAAATTTGAAACTTTAAAATTTAAAACTTAAAGTATACCATTTAAACTTTAAATTTTGAAATTTAAAAACCTATAATTAAAATTTTAAATTTCACATTTAATAAATTTATAAATTTACATATTTATAATTTAAAATTTTAAATTTAAGTTTAAATTTAAATTTTGAAGATTGAAAATTAAAAATTAAAAATAAATTAAAATTTGAAATTTGAAATTGAAATTTATGAAATTTGAACTTTTTGAAATTTGAAATTTGAAATTTGAACTTTTTGAAATTTGAAATTTGAAATTTGAAAGTTGAAATTTGAAAGTTGAAATTTGAAATTTGAAATTTGAATTTTGAATTTGAATTTTGAATTTGAATTTTGAATTTTGAATTTTGAATTTTGAATTTTGAATTTTGAAATTTGAACTTTTTGAAATTTGAATTTGAATTTTGAAATTTGAAAGTTGAAAGTTGAAAGTTGAAATTTGAAATTTGAAATTTGAAATTTGAAATTTGAACTTTTGATGAATTTGAAAATTTGAAATTTGAAATTTTAAAATTGAAAATTGAAATTTGAATTGAAATTTGAAATTTGAAATTTGAAATTTGAAATTTGATTTGAAATTTGAAGTTTTGAAATTGAAATTTAAAATTTAAAATTTGAAATTTAAAATCAAAATTAAATTTGAATTTTAAAATTTTAAAATTTGAAATCTAAAATTTTATGTTGAAATTTAAATTTAAAATTAAAATAAATCCACTTTAAAGGGTGTATGTGGGACGACAGGAAAAGGATTGTGCAAATGAACGAGGGTTCTGGGAAGGATAAAGACTTGAAACAAAGATCGAATTCCCATAATGAGTTGGTTCCACCTGAGTCATTCCTAGACGATTTCGTGATCCGCTGCCGAACCTATTCCAATTCCAACAGCTCATTTTTGATTTGTTAATTTGAACTGTGTAGTAATATAATATATCTTGTTCTTGAGGGCAAACAATAATCAATTCCTGTTGAAAAGTAAAAAAGAATCTAATGGATCGAATCTATTCGTGGAGCCAAAATGGTGGAATTTTTTTCCTTTGGTTAAAGTGGATTGTAAGTTTACTCCATTTTTTGGAGTATAGTATAACTATACTCCAAAAATTACGTCATTTTTTTTCTTCCAAACGCTTCATAGGATTATTTTCCTACCAGCGTAGCATAGTTTAACTATGCTACGTTTTTAGAGGTATCCAAATGGGGCCTAATTGTGTTCGCGTGTAGACGCGTAGTTCGTCCAAACCTGACTTTTTTTTTCTTTTTTTCTTTATTTTATTTTATTTTTTGAGCTTGCCTATAACTAAGTTCCGCTCACATGTTAGGCCAATTGTTGGCTAGTTGATAAAATAAGCTAATAAAATAGGCCCAATATTATTTATACAATTAAAAATTATTGTCACTATACCGGCGGTTTACTAAATATTACAGAAAATATAAAAAATGCTGGTATAATATAATTTTAGCAGCAGTTAGCTTAACTGCTGGCTAAAAAACTGCTGGAACAAACCTTATTTGTTGTAGTGGAAACTCTCTCGATCTCCAAATGGGAGTTAGAGTCCTTTAAAACCAACCTAAACAAAGGTTCTAAACCAATCAATTTGATTCCAAAAGCCTCAAATCCAAAATCTCCAAAATAAACCCTAATTTTCAATTCTAGGGTTTCATTTAGTAGAATATACTAAAACATGAATCAAAGAAGAGATTAGGCTTACTAACCTCACTAGAAGCTTCAAATCACCCAAGAACCTAACTACAGTTGAAGATCTTCCCTCTACAAAGCTCCAATCACGAGCTCAAGGCTTCTCCCATGGTGGAAACCAACAAGAAGCAAGAAAAGCAAAAAGAGGAGATCAAAATTAGCTAAAAACCATCAAAAATGGAGAAGAAATCAAGGGAAAGAGGTCTCACCTTGCTCTCCACGTTCTAGGTCTCAAAAGGGCACTCTAAAGGCGCTGGGGTGCTATATATAGAGTTGCAACAACTGCAAATACAACCTTCAACAAAAATAGCCCTTTCTGCAAAGTGTACCGGTACATGAGAAAGTGTACTGGTACAAACCCAGTGTACGCGCAAACCCGAGACTTGGGTTGGCAAAAAAACTCATTTGTACCGGTACAACCATCAAGGTGTTACCGGTACACTTTCTGTACCGGTACAACCATCAAGGTGTGCCGGTACACAGCCCAGCAAAATGCAACCCGAGAGCAGCCTAAGTCCATCACTTTGGTGACCTTAGCGCTACTTTAAATACTACAATTCTCGGAATACGAGCCATAGGAAGGAACACTGTCAACAACCCTTCAGAATATCTGAAAAAATTCAGAACACAGATTAAACACTCGAACCTCGCAATTTGTAAAGGTCCAATGTGTTACAGGTAAGCGACGTCCCCGAGTTGCCTTGGAGGCGTGGGGATGGTTAGAAGTGAGTTTCGTGAGTGTTTAAGTGTTTTTGGCACAAACCCGGCGCGAAAAGCTGCTGTGGGACTGCAGCTTTCACATTGAGTATTGGTACCAAGCCAATGCAGTACCGGTATCCAATAGAAGAGGAAAATAGGCAGCTCTCGGGTTTGGCTATGTCGAGTTGCGTACCGGTACCAGAGAATGGGTACCGGTACTCAGCCAGTTGCCCGAAAGATGAGCTCTCGGGTTTGGGCTGCTGTTAAGTTGAGTACCGGTACTGTGCATCTAGTATCGGTACTAGACATATTGGGTACTGGTACTAGGTGGCTGGTATCGGTACCTCGCGTGCAAACCCGAAAGGCCAGGTCTCGAGTTTGAGAGGCTGTTTGAGTGTGTACCGATTCTGCGTAGCCAGTACCTGTCACGCCCCGCCCCGAACCACTACTAATTTGGCACAGTTCGGCCGCGACGGCGGGCCGCTGAATAGACAGCACCTCCCCTGTCCGCCCAAGGCTCAACAACAGGAATGTGTACAAGAATTTACCCAGGAATTTAATTCTGAACATACACATTCACAAGGGCACAAACAGTGCCAACAAAATAAAGAGCAAGCAATCCACATGATAGAACAAGTGAAATAAAGAGAGTACTTGCTAACTATTACATTAGTTCCATCATTTCATTTACGTGAATACATTTTTCATCTTCAAAATACATAGCTCTCCGAATACTCACCTACAATGATCTCTCTCAATACATAGGTGTGCTAATGCAAAAAGAAAAGCTACTATACTACCACGGTCTCACTGATCGGGCGCGATGCCCTTGCCGCGGTCCTCTCTCTGCAGCCCTGAACCTACCACTGGAAATAGAGTGGGGTGAGAACTATCTTCCATAGTTCCCAGTGGGCTCGGCCGCTGACTTCGCCGACCTCCCCACTAGGTCCAAGTGGGCACAAGAGGTTTGTGAGTCTCGTGCTTCGAGTGAGTAAGTTGGTTACTGATCCGTTGGATTTTCGTAGGTCCGGTTGACTTGCGCTTACCCAGTGTTCCGACGCGTTTGTGACAGGTGGGTGCTTTCTAGCTGGTAGTCGGTGAGAGCGTTTCACCTCCTTCTGTTTTTCTATTCCAGCATTATAGTCTCTACATGTCGTTGTTTGTTTATCGTTCGGTTATCTTATCTCGTTGATTGCATTTGGATAGTTGTGGATGGACATGTAGAGCAGGCTTGCATTTGTGCTTTGCATCTCTGTGGACCTTGGGTCCAGGCAACACATCAACTCTCTTGTCATGTATTTCGATCTGGTTGATCGTGGCTCGGCGTTGTACGCCCTTGTATCTATCGTGGTTCGGCATTGTACGCCCTTGTTTCTGGCTTCGGCCTAGTCATCTGCTTTAGCCGGTTTTTGTTTGAGCATACTGGCTTGACTTAGTCACAGCACTTGGGGGTATTCATGACACCGGATCGGTATGGCCACCGATCGGAGGTGTACTTATCCGGATAGGTCGTCCTGTGGGCCGGATAGATCAGGTCAGTGCAGATAGTGACAGGCAGCGCTTGAGGTCTGCGGACCAATATAGCAGGCACAGATTGGGTACAGTTTCTAGTTTATTACATTGAGGCATACTTGCATTGATTCTATACAGTAGCAGTTTTAGTTCTTGCTTCTTATATACCTGTTATAGCTATTGTAGTTTCCTTTTCGCATCACACTATATATATATCTTGTTTATCTATCTCCTTTGGTTTCCGGTGATTACGGCTTGCCTTCGTGTGTCACGCCCCGGGGCCAATTTTAAAAGCCTTTTTAAAAACAGAGTTGCAGAAAACGTGCCATTTTTTTTTTTTCAACCTGGCCCACGCGACGTACAGACTTGTGATAGTTGCTGGGAGGTTTTTGACACCTTTCCGAGGTGTGTGTCTAGTTTGTGAGCTTAGAACGTTAAACGATTCTAGGTCACATAATGTATCACTGTCCGTCGCGAACTCCAGACGCCTGGTTATGTCGTCCGTGTCTAACCCATGTCAAAGATAAGTCATGAAACTCCGTAAGAAACGTAACAATAGATATGTCATCGTCCAAACAAATAACGAAGAATAAATAGACAACATCGATGACATCTGAAAAGTATAGTCGTAGATATAAACAAATAGTTAGAGGAAACCAAAGGCCACTAATACCGAACGGAAGCACCGAGACAGCATGGGTGACTCTTTTGGTACCAACGCCAAAGAGTGGGGGGTAAAGGGGGGGGTCCACTGTATCTGCTCCTCAACCTAAAACCCGAGCTGCTCTCCTGCTAAATCGATCAGACCATATCGCTAGCGGTGGGACCAACATAAAGAAAGGGCGGAAATCATCAATAAATTTATTTACCAAGTCAATCTACAAACTTACAACACTAAAGGCAATACGTACTAATCTACTAGAATACTAACAAACTTACTCAACCAAAAGGAGCATACGTACTCTAATATCTACAAAATAATATGTACTCTAACCTCAAAAGTCTATACACCAAAACCTAGGAAGCAAAGTCTAACCTAAATATGCAAAACACCTAAAGATGGGGAGCTCCATCGACCAAAAGTTTTATCTCAAAGGCACACCCTTTGTCAAAGTCTTTCTAAAAGCTTACCAAAATACTTACTAACTTAATCTCAAATTTTTGTTTTCGAAGGCACACCCCTCGTGAAAATTTATCCTACTAACAACATGACAGTAACGTAGTAGGTCGCGGATTCCTCACGAATCTCCGTACGTAGTAGAGATTCCTAACAATCGACATACTTTTACGTATAGTAAAACCAACAACTAACCATTTACATCCAACACCAACACTAGAACAACATAGGCAACCATGCGGCACGTTTATGTTTCCTCTGAGACAGGCTCACCTGTCTCCTTGAAACATAAACCCCGCCCAGACATGCAGCGCACCCGGTCCAACTTTTTTTTTTTTCTTTTTTTTACCGTGCAAAAGGCGATGAGACAAAAATTTTCCAAAAATTTTAGCCGGGGCCCCGCACTGTTATATATACATATATATACATATACATATATATATATATACACATATATATATATATATATGTGTATATATATATGTATATGTGTATATATATATGTATATGTGTATATATATATGTATGTGTGTGTGTGTGTGTGTGTGTGTGTGTATATATATATGTATATATGTATATATATATATATATATATGTATATATATATATATATGTATATATATATATATATGTATATATATATATATATATACATATATATCTTAATCCGACCTTATGATAATTATTATTTTATATATATATATATACATATATATCTTAATCCGACCTTATGAAAATTATTATTTTGTGAGAAAAACGATAGTTCAAAAATTGGGAACCTACTTTTTAACATCCCAGATTTACACAGTGCGGGGCCCCGGGTAAAATTTTCGGAAAAATTTCAGGTAATGGTAAAACCTTAACTCTCAGTGCCTTCTACACGATAAAAAAAAAAAAAAAAATTGAACCGGGTGCACTGCATGTCTGGGCGGTGTTTATGCTTCAAGGAGACAGGTGAGTCTATCTCAGAGGAAACATAAACGTGCCAAATGGTTGACATGTTGTCCTAGAGTTGGTGTTGAATGTAAATAGTTAGTTATTGGTTAAGTACTATACGTAAAGGTATGTCGATAGCTAGGAATCTCTACTACGTACGGAGATTCGTGAGGAATTTGCGACCTATTACGTTACGTGTTATGTTGTTAGTAGGATAAATTTTCACGAGGGGTGGGCTTTCGAAATAAAAATTTTAGATTAAGTTAGTAAGTGTTATGGTTAAGCTTTTAGAAAAATTTTGACAAAGGGTGTACTTTTGAGATAAAACTTTTGGTCGATGGAGCTCCCCATCTTTTGGTGTTCATATTTATGTTGTTGGCTCTTAGGTATTTTGATCTTGATGTCTAGGTGGTAATAGGTAAGTGAACGTACTTATTGCTTTCATAGGTGTTTGGGTTAGGTGCTTGTCTGTTTGTTAATATCTCTAATAGATTGACTTGGTAAATAATTATTTCTGATGATTTACGTATTTATCGTTATTGGTCCCACTACCAGCGATGACGGCTGATCGATCTTGCAGGAGAGCAGCGCGGGTTGTGGTTGAGGTTCGGGCTTAGTGGACTTTTTACCCCCCACTTTTTGACGTTGGTACCAAAGGGTCACCCATGCTGTCTCGGTGCTACATTCCTGACTCTAAAAACGTCACATCGATTTGAGAGTCAACTGCTACAAAAACACACATTAAATTAATGTTTTCGTGAGCAGTTCAAAGCCCGCTTTTGCTCAATTTTGCCTTTAAGATGCGCTAAAGGTTCAAAGTGAATTTCACTTATCATTGAGCTAAAAGACCTCTTCGGCGCCACTCTTCAACCGAAGACCGAGCATAGCCTGAGACAAGTATCGTCAGGTTATCGAGCAAAGCTGGCCAAGTCGACAAGACCTTGACTACCGCGACTGCTTAAAACTCAAGCTGCGTGCCTAAAGCTCTTTTAGGTTTTTATGTATAAGATATACATAAATACACACAAAAGAAGACAACTTTCCTTCCAACCTAAAACAGTACTTAGGCACCAGCTAGCTCTGCTTTGCTTTATCATCTAAACAACAGAGGCAGCACGACTAGCATGACCACGCTAAGCAAGTGTTTAGACTGCCTGCCTAGACGCCTCTAGTGCGCAACTAGCTCCTCTCCAGCCATCACCGTTTGCCATAAAAGCGTTTTCAGCGCTATAAAATACATGGCAAAGCGCACTCTAGCGTGCACCTCCCCATAAGCACGTAAAATCAGCACGACACTCCCTGAGCCATACTTAATGGCCACAAACCACCTGGAAAAACGTTCAACGTGGAACATATATATTCGAGAAATCCCAAAACAAAGTGGATTGGGATTGGATCGGGATCGGTTGGTGGGTTGGCGGAGGGAGAGGAAGGGGACGTGGACGACGCGCGCGGGTCCGGCGGCGGCTGGTTCGGAACCGGCCGGTTGGTGGCGCCGTCGGTGGTGAAAGGAGGGAGAGGGAGAGAAAGAGAGAGGGAGAGAGGAGAGCCCAACACACCTCCGAGCCCCGACGCGGTGGAAGTCTGGGAGGGGGCCCCAGCGGGGTACGAGACCGTTGGAAGGGCCGGCTGACGCCGGCAGCGGGACGCGGCGGCCACGACGAGGACGTCAGTCGACGTTGGGTCCGGCTCGAGACCGGCTCGCCCCAACGTCGACGACGGGCGCGCGGCGGCGGTGGACCCTAGAGAGGGCGGCTGTAGGTGCCTCGGGGCCGTGGGAAAAGGCGGCCAGCGGCAGTGGCGGAGCCGGTCGACGTCGACGGGGTCGAGCTTGGGTCCGGCTCTCAAACAACGCTGGAGAAGGAGCGCAGCGGCGGTGGAACCCGGTGGGGCTCCGTGAAGAGGCCGGATGACGTTGGGCGGCAGCTGCAGGGGCTGGATGGGGTCGGCGGCGGCACCGGCGTCGAAGGAACCTTGGGCTAGGGCTCGAGCACGCCCGACTCGAACGAGGCGGCGACGGTGGCGGCGAAGAGCAGCGGTTGCCTCCACTCGGAGCACAGGGAGTGGAGGGGGCGTGGGCTGAGATCCGGGGCGCGCGCGGCGGCACGGCGGCCTCCGATCGGCCTCGTTCGAACGAGGCCGGTTCGGGCTTTATCCCGAATAAACTCACCCAAAAACAAAGACTCGAAGGACTCGGAGAGGCTAGACATGCCTTCCCTCGTGCTACTAGCATCGATCAACGACTAGTAGCACGAGTGGAATCAAAGACATCCCCTCTGAGACAACGACAAAAACGCCACAGCTGGGACACCTCGGAAAAACCGACGACAAAACCTAAACACGAATAAAAAAGCCGCTAGGCTCCGATAAAGCTACGGAAGCCTCCACTCGTGCCACTGGCGACCAGTCACGACTAGTGTCACGAGTGGAAAGAAACCTAGTCTTCACAGGCCAATCAGGACAAGCCGCGCTAGGAGGAACTGACGCGCGACAAGAGACTTGAAAGCCCAACGAGGGCGTGAAGGGTGCCACTCGGCGACACGAGGCCTAGCACTCGTGCCTGAGGCCATGCAGCTCTGGACAGTCATGCACAGAGACGCCTGAAGACTTCAGGAGCCAAACGCACTTGCTCGGCGAACTAGCGAGTTTAATGTATTTTACTACTCTAAAATACATTAATCTCCCAGAAAATACGTCAACACGTAACACACCGATGACACCCGTCGCACACATTCACACAAACTGGAGACCTGACTAACAGGCACTAGGCAGTCGAGGGCGCCTTTAGCTTTCCAGCCAAAGCCACGCAAAAAGCTGTTTTAAGCAGCTTTCTTGCGCTAAAGCCAAGCCTAAGAAAAGCTGCCACAAACAAACGAGACACAAAACAGCGACTCGGAACAACCGACCAGTGGTAGTAATAAAACATCCAAGCTACTACTATCCACTCGCTACCTCCCAAGGCCACAGCTTTATCTGTGAAGGCCCTTAGGTCTAAGCATGCTAATAGGCCGCTACTAGCATAACAACACAATGGAGCACAAGCGACGGTTCCGTAGGTTTAACCTCACGAAACCCCGTCGCCCACTGAGCACCGTGCTCAGCCACTCAAGCCCTGTGAATCACCCAGGGCTGCCGCAGGACCACACTCTTGATAGAAGCCATCAAGGCTCACCCAAGCCGACGAGCTAAAACCCCTGGAGCGATGACCCAAGATCACACGTGTTCTCCAAACACTCAGAGCACATGAAGCCCACTCACCCAACCAATGACTAGGCAACCTAAAAGCATCCAGGCCAACTGAACACGAATGGGTCACAAGGCTGCGCAAACACTGTCCACCCACGAAAGATCGACCATCAGCCACTCTCGCAAAGTGGAGGAAGAGGACAAAAAGATAAGGTCATAAAATCAGAGATGTACAGTCAACAAACAAATAGCAAACCAATAGAATAAAGCAACTAACGTAAACCAATCAACAACTACCTGTACATCTCGTCCGAACGTAAACACGAAAGTCATAGAGACACCTGGAACCCAGGTCCGTTGTGTAGCTGAGAGAACAGCACACAAAGCTAGACCAACTAGCACCAAGCCGCAACATGCGGGAACAAAGATAAAACCAAACCGTAACATGCGGGAACAAAAACCGAAGCCGGATCAGTAGACGAAATCGGCCCAAACAAAAACAAACTCGTATGACCGAACTGAATCAGTGTCGTGAACCCCCATAAGTACTGTGGCCTAGCCAAACCGGTGGCTAGACTCCACATGAATAGGCCTATCCAGCAGGACACCCCGCCTACCTAGTCCAGCCACGTCAATCACTGTCCGTCGCGAACTCCAGACGCCTGGTTATATCGTCCGTGTCTAACCCATGTCAAAGATCAAATAATGAAACTCCGTAAGAAACGTAACAATAGATACGTCATCGTCAAAACAAAGAACGAAGAATAAATAGACAACATCGATAACATCAAACGAAAAGCATAGAGTCATAGATATATAGAACAAATAGATAGAGGAAACCAAAAGCCACTAATGCCGAACGGAAGCACACAGAGCAGGGCACCGGTGAAAATTTTCGGAAAAACTTTTGTCTCAAAGACTGGGGCACGGTAAAAAAAAAAAAGTTGGACCGGAGGGCCACTGCATGTCTGCTCCTCAACCTAAAACCCGAGCTGCTCTCCTGCTAGATCGATCAGACCATATCGCTAGCGGTGGGACCAACATAAAGAAAGGGCGGAAATCATCAGTAAATTTATTTACCAAATGAATCTACAAACTTACAACACTAAAAGCAATACGTACTAATCTACTAGAATACTAACAAACTTACTCAACCAAAAGGAGCATACGTACTCTAATACCTACAAAATAATATGTACTCTAACCTCAGAAGTATATACACCAAAACCTAGGAACCAAAGTCTAACCTAAATATGCGAAACGTCTAAAGATGGGGAGCTCCATCGACCAAAAGTTTTATCTCAAAGGCACACCCTTTGTCAAAATTTTTCCAAAAGCTTACCAAAAATACTTACTTACTTAATCTCAAATTTTTGTTTTCGAAGGCACACCCCTCGTGAAAATTTATCCTACTAACAACATGACACGTAACGTAGTAGGTCGCGGATTCCTCACGAATCTCCGTACGTAGTAGAGATTCCTAATAATCGACATACTTTTACGTATAGTAATTAACCAACAACTAACCATTAACATCCAACACCAACACTAGGACAACATATCGACCCTGCGGCACGTTTATGTTTCCTCTGAGACAGGCTCACCTGTCTCCTTGAAACATAAACACCGCCNTGAAAAATTCCATAGAAGCTTCTCGCCACCTTAGCTATGAGTATCAAAGAAAAGAGGGTCCTCAGTCCTCATTGGGTTATCAAACATTCTCGAAAGAACTGTCAAAATGGAAGATTGAGTCAGAATTCGGCTGGACAAAGAAATTGCCTATCATGTGTATCCCTTTAGTTTCGAAAGACGAACAACGCGGACGTGGAATAATTGACATCTTTTTTTGATCCAAAGGTTCGTCTCATCCATCAGGTACAACTATTGGGTACTTTTGTTTCGCATTCAATCATAAAAAGGACCAGCAGATAGGCTTTGTGGTCACTAATCTTCACTTCCCGGTCTTAGTGGGTGGAATGCCCTTTTTCTAGTCATGAATTGGGGCTAAACGGGCTCTTCAAGCAGGTCGTAGGTTCGACTCTTTTTAACAGGCGTACTCAGAGGAGCTGCTCCTTATTCATCAGTTGAAAGAAAGGGGAAGCTTTATCTCGAGCGGACAGACAGGCATACTTGCAAGACTCGGTCCTTAGGAATGAAAACGAATCCTACCGTGCTATCTTATCTAATATAAAAACTGGATCCGAACTGGCAAAGCTGGATGCCGGGGTGGAATTCTCATCTACTTGACTTTTGCAAGTTGCCCTCTTCCATGTTGAGCTAACAAGAAGGACCGGAGCTCATAGCCCTACCTAATGCCAAAGAATGGAATTGAATCTCGCGAACCCTTATTTATTCTCCTCGAAGGCTGGTCAAGTCTCATCCCCAATCTCTCTATAAAAAGAAAAGGAAAAGCCCATCCATGTAAAGTAATGTCAGCGAGATCCTCTGATCAGCCAATCTTGCCACCATTGCATTGGGAGCCGGTGCCCCTGTCGAAGCACTTTCACATTTTGTGTGAACCAAAGTCGTCTTTGGCAGGAAAGAAGGATTTCGTCGCATCTACGGAATCTCGTGATACAGAAACTGTTGACTTGCCTTCCGTAGTTTAGGGCACTCGTTGTCTACAGGAAAACCTCGTTTGTCACTCCTTTTCAGGGATGAGCATCGAATCCACAACTAGCATTTTGGTTCAGAACAGCCGTGCTCAGAACGAAAGAAATCTGCCTTGCCCCTCCCGATCATTCATTAGCTGTTCTAGTTCGGCCTGTTTTCCATCAATGAAGTTTTTTCGTATATTCGTATATAAACAAGTCTACTGTTGCAAGGAAAGGAACCCCCGACGATGTAATAGAATCCCCCGGGCTCCGAATCAAAGGTGGCACTACGTCGGTAAAAGAAATAGCGTTTTGAGTATCAATCACCCTCCTTGCCTCTGACTAGCCCACTTCCAAGCCCATTCAATTGGCCCTGACCTCCATTCCGGCTTGGTCCACTGTTGAAAGAAAGGAGTTGCTGTTATCAAGTGAATGGCCCTGAGAAGAATCGGGGTGAACAGGCTCCCGTCGCTTGTTCCGTTGCGGTATCTCAGAAGCAGTAAGGAAGGGACGCGCGAACCCCATCCATCCTGACGATGTGTATCATCATGCCATGTTCAAATATGAAAAGACAGAGTGGAGTTGTTTGACTCTAGCTCCGCCTAAGCATTTTCTTGGTATTGGAGTTTGATTGCTCGTTAGCGCATACAGCTATTAGGAAGAGGCAGGCTTATTGGAATTGGATGATCGGTAGAGGCAGCAACAAGGCATATTTCGCTCAGAGACAACTTTGTCTAAAGGAAAAGTGAGATTTCTACTGATTCGAATGTCTCCTGTCACATCACAGCGGTTGAACGTCGATTGAGATTAGCAATTAAATGTAGTGGATTGATCGGGAATCTATCCATATATCTCGGTAATTGAAATATAAATTGGTATAAGTAAGAGGAGAAGGAAAGGGTAGGAGTTCCTGCCGGTGCAATATCCTAGTAGGGGAAGGGATAGAAGACTGGTCGTCTAGAATCAGCTGTGGGAAGAGAAGTTGGATCTCTCTGATGAGTTCTGCAGTTCTGTCTCTCCGAGGGGCAGGAGACGAAAAAAGCAAAGTTGTCTCTGCATATACGGAGGGGTTGTCAAATAGAAGAAAGACGTAGTAGAGGCTTAGATTCACCGCTAAGGGAGACCTCGGGTCTTCAGGCGTAGGCTTTTTTCCAGCCATTGAGCTCGGGAATCAAAAGCCATGAATGATCGTCGAACTGCAACTACTGTGCTGTGCCCCACCTGACAAGAGCTATACCCGTACGTACAAAGCTGGGTGCCTCTACTATAAAAGCTAGGAAAGAAGAGCTTTCCTAAAAGACAAGCAAGCAAGCGCAAGAATCAAAGCATCCAATTTCCTATTTTTTTAGAAAAAGCCAATACGCGGCTACTCTTATTCCCGGTCCCGGATGTTGATGATTGCTATTTCTGCTCCTGCTGGTGTACCTGGTCAAGCTAAAAAGAAGAGTAAATATTCTATTGCCGGAAGAGATACAGTTGCTGCTTGCTAATAGAACTATTCGGGCTTGCTTTCCCGATTTCGATTGACTCTTTTTATTCAACATAGGAGACGAGCTCACCGGAAGAGAGATAAGGTTGCTGTTTCTATAATAAGATAATCAATCAGTTGCAGCACAAGTTGCGCGGTAAACTTCAGTCTAACTACAGTTCCTGCGCCAGAAGCTACAGCTATCTTTCAATTCAAAGCTGCTACATCTGCTCTGAACATTCGTACAGTTGTACTAACTTTTAGTTATAAAAAAACCTGCTTCTTTTTCTTTATCGTATTGGTTGGGGATGGGGAGATGATTGTGCTGATTCCTCAGCTTCGATTCCTTTCAATTTCAAGAGAAGAGACGACATCTCATAGTTGACTGCTTTCGAAAAGCGAAAAGCCAATGTAGTCGCTTCTAGGTCAGAAAGTAGGGCAATGGTCTCTGCGTTAGTCCAGGGAGGTTGTGGCTTTCCACCATTCCCCTGACTCAAAAGCTTCTTTCGAGGAAGCCCATCGATTCACTTAATGGAGATGGCTAAAGGAAGCAGGTTCGTTCAAACATGGCTTTAAGGAAAGCAAAGCTAAGAAAGAAGGTAAAGAAGTAATGACAGGAAAGAAAGCCAAGGATGAACACGACGAGGTCTTTATTTCAATGAAACCAGAAAGTTAGGGAACACGAAGAACAACAACACTCAAGCCCCCTTATATATATATATACAGGTAAGGGTAAGGGAAAAGGCCTTACTAATAGATAAGGGTTTTGACTTCATTATTATTATTTGTATTGTTCAGTGGTATTAGGTTGCTTTGCCCCTTTCTTAGTATTAGCTTAGAAAGGTTAAGTAAAGTGAAGCTTTCGAGCCCCAACTCACATTGCTCCCATGGCTTTCTTGGTCGGACCAACCCAACCATCTGCAACATCTGATGTCTCCAGTGAAGGTTCTTCCTCCATTCCCGCTATTTTTATATCTGCTAGCCAAAACCTGCTTGCTGCTGCCAACAATTCAGGTGCCTCTAAAAAATAAAAAGAGGTTGTTTACCCTTGATACTGCTGCCTCAAGCTACTGGTTAAAAAGCTGCTCTTGATTCGATCGAAGAATAGAAAGGTAACCCATTCTTTCATACTGCTGATAAGACTCCTCTTCGCATTACTCATATTGGATCAGTTACCTCTTTATTATTCTCCTCTAACATTTTTACCGCTTTCTCTTCTCCCCAAGCTGATGATCTTGCTGGAATTGGAGCTTACGTTAGAAGACAAGATGTTAGAAGGTGAAGCTCTTGGACTTGAGGTTTATGCCTTGTTATCAAACCATATTGCCGGGCTAAGGGAAACTTAGTTCCTTTATATCTCTATCTATCCAATTCTATCTCTCTTGGGAAGCGATTGTGCCGAACAAGGACCAACTAACTCGCGGATGGATTAACCATCTTCTTTCCGGTCCGCTTTATTCCCTTACAAATTCCAATTTTTCGATAATGGCGAAACTAGAAGGAAAGGATTTACTCTTCCATTTACTAGGTGTAGACGAAGCCGAGACTTCTCTAAGATCCGATTCGATGGTAGTTGTTAACTTGCTCTTCTATTGTTCTTAGAACACTCTTTTGATGAACTTGATTACTGAAGCTTACTATTCTTAATCTATCTTATTAGTTTTAGACTGGTTCTTGCTACTGCTTTTCCTTTCTAACGGAAGCTCACTAGATTGATATTGCCTTTCTTTACCTTCAATGAAATGAATGAGACCGTAAGCGTGCTACCAACCCTTTTTCCTCTTGCTTCCTTGGCTCACTGCTTTCTTGGGTGATTCTCTTCTCTTACGAAAGAACTGATTCAATAGCAGCAAATTCTGTAACAACCGAGTCTGTAACAGTGCCCTGAATGTGCAGCTTATTCTTTCACAACTCATACTCCACCACCGCTTATTCCACATCACCGGGAAAGGAGGAAAGGCTAAGAGCAGATTCTCGAACAAGCGATGCCATACTTCACCTTCACTAATGGAGTCTATTGGGCTGGTTCTATAGACTCTGTTTAAGTCTTAGGCTAGCGACTTCTAAGCCTTTTATACTATGCTTTGCTTTCTTCTCTTATTGAAAAAAAGAGCTCCTTCTGCTATCTTTTCCCTTTGAATTAACTATTCCGAAAGAGCTTTTTCGTTAACAAGCGATTAACGCACAAGACAAGAGCCAAAGAGCCTATTCTATCACGTATCAGGAAATCCAGTAATCAAGGAACAAAGACAGTAAGGACATTCTCTGCCTCAAGTCCCATAGCCTATTCTAAAGCAGCTGTGAACGAATCGGATGTTGCAAGAATAAGGGCTTTGGTTCTATCTTTTGTCGCCCATTGCAAGAGCGAGGGTGAGAAGTGAGAGTCGATTTCATCACAAACAGATATTAGCGTATATAGAATAGAAATGGGAGCAGCTATTGCTATGTCATCCGCTGCTGCTAGCTCAAAGGGAGTTCAGTCAACAGAAGGAGAAGCTATTGAATTTTTTGTCAGAAGGGCTACTAGACTTTAAAGATGGGATCAATCCCAGACCGGGAATCCTAGATGGCGAGAATCAGCCCTTTTTGGCGCTTGGGCATAGCATAGATGGTTGGTTGGTGAGAGAATGGATTTTCGAAGATGAATGTTCTAAGTAAAAAAGTAAGAAAGCAGAAAAGCATTCGAACTTTCGAGATCGAATATAGCCTATAGTAAAGTAGCCACGCAAGGGATTCGACTTGCTTTCACGTCTTTCTGCTCTTGTTCAAATGACCGCTGCTATTGAAGCTTTTGGATGAAGATCTGTAGGTTAGGAGTTCACACCAGGTTCAATTCGTTTTGATAACAAAGATAGATCTGTTTAAGAAGAATAGGCAGTGATGCCGGGGCCAATAACTCTGGAATTAAAGGCCAAGGAGATGGGAACTTATTAGAGTGTGGCCAAGCCAAGACTCGAGTGGCCAAGTGGATGCAAAGACTAGAAAGCCAGTGAGTCTCCCCCTGGTTCTAGAGTAGGTAGACTAAGAAGAAGGTACGGAAGAAGAAGAGAAAGGGTAGACTAGACTAAGCTTTTAGAGCAATTCCCTGGTGAGAATAGTGATGGTACGCTAACCCTGTTCGAGTAACTAATTCCCAGGGGATATGATATAGAGGAAGGAAGTTTACCCAGAGCTCAAGTAAGCCAATGCGTTGTAAGAGTAAGCATTCTACCCTACCTTATATCCGTAAGCCAAACCCTCTAATCCAATGAGTCTACCCCTGCCCTTGTTTCCAGCTTGGAAATGTTAGTCAGGATCTTTTAATTTAAGGAAGTCCCGGGACTGGTGCTATAGTAAACTGCCACTGGTACTAGGAGTAAGCCTGCAAGTAGTATTTTTTAAGCAGTAAGCCCTAGAGCTCGAGATTGTAAGTTGAAGGTAGACGTTTTGCAGCAAGAGCTAGTCATTCCCCAGCGCTGTAGTAGCTTTAAAGGGGGAGGAAGAGGAAGTGCGAGGCGAGATGAGAACCAGCTAATCAACTAATCCCCTGTATCCTGCCTTGTAGGGCTAATTCTCCCCTATAATCCATGGTAGACCAGTATACGCTCTACTAGCCTGTCAGCCCTTTGGCTACCCTCAGTCCCCTTTTCGATGCAGACATTCGACCTGACTGTCTTCCCGTTGAAATTCCCCTGGTTTTATAAAGCAAGGAGGATAAGAAGGTGATAACCCGCTAGCAAGTAAACCTCGTTCAAAGTCAGGAAGTATGGAAGGTAAAAAAAGCAGAATAAGGTTAGGAAGCAAACCTGCTAGCAAGTCAGGTTAGATAGTTGGGATGAGATAAGTAGAGGAGTACGGAAGGGGATATTCGACAAAGGCCAGCCCTCAGGAGAGGAGATATTTCATTAGTAGTAAGCCGCTAGAGTCACCCCGAGTCAGTAAGTTGAGATAGAAGTTCAAATTACGTAATTCCATTTTGAAATGAAAGAGTTGAACCTGGGTACGACTGAAGATCTCAGTCTTGAAAGATCGTATGTGCTCTTCTAACTCCTGAAGAAAGAGAGTACTTCAAGCTTCTGTCCGAAGAGATGTGCATGGACATAAAAAGAAAAGCCAGGTTTGGACCCGAAGGTAGGAGTTCAACACCTTGAAATCAAACATGGAGTACGCCCAGTGAAAAAGCACAAGGCGTCTTTCGACCGGAGCTGGTCTATCTTATCTTATTGAAGCCGAGGTGAATAAACGAATTCAGGCTGGCTTTCTTTCGATAAGTTCAGTATCAAACCTGGATCTGGATATCGAAGATTTTCCCAGTTAAGCAAATCAGGCCAGATTCGGATTTGTCTTTCTTTTCGAGATTGTTGAAACAAGGCCTGCCCAAAGGACGAACTTCCCATTGCCGATCATGTGGTCAGTTTCCCCGCTTTCTTTTAGATATGTAAAATCCCTGCTCATATCTTAAGGATCTTACTATTTATAATAAGATAAGATCCTACTATAAAACCAAAGGAGATTGCCAACAAGAGGTTTTTCCTAGTTACCGAGTTCATACTTTGATTCATTCTAGCTCTTAGGGATGGAATAAGATATAATAGCTCTTTCGAATGATTGCTAAGCCTCTTTCTTACTACTAGTGGCATTTCTTGAAGAGATAATTCCTCTACCCTTCTCAAGCAGGGGATTTGTCGAAAACAACCTATCTGTCCACTTGCTTTCAGCTCTGTTCCCGTGTCGATCTTTGCCTCTCAACCTATTCTTGCGCAAACCAAGTTCACTGCCGGAATGAAATAACCCGCTATGAGTAGATGGGACTTTGACGGGTATTCCTTATTCTTGATAGCACAGGAATATGACCCGGATTTATTGCATAAACCCTTCCTTTCCTTTTCTGATCTCAGATGGTACGAGAGGAAAAAGACGCCTGCTACGCTTCCTCCTTGTCGGCCTTTGGAAATGGTCAATCAGTTCCTTGCCTTCCCCTTCTTGCATCTCGAAAGACTAATGGGGAAAGCGCTGTCGTGCAGATGGATCGGTTGCACGTGTATTTAACTAGCTTGTGAACGAGGGGATTAACAGCCAATCGAAGGAGAAAGTTACCAAGTACCTCATTGGCCTTTCTTGAAGAGGCGACGCATCCAGCAGGAATCGAACCTACTTGCCCTTTTTTAGTAAGGTATAGGTTGGGCGCTTTAACCATTCAGCCATGGATGCAGAGAGACTCAGCGAGCGAACTAGGTTTTGGTATTCCTTCTCGAGCTTCTATTTCTTCCTTTGAGGCCTACATCTGTTTCTGGACTCGGCTGTTTCTGTTCCATTCATTGTGGAAGGTCCCTCCGTTAGCAGCGTTCGATGCCCCGATACCCTAACAAATAAAATGGAGGGTCTTTTGTCTTTCTCTAAAAGTTCCCAAATGCGCGCATAGAGGGAGGTTCTATCGGCCTCCTCCTAACTTGGCCATGGGAGCTTCCTCAAAGCCGCGCATATGGTTTCCGCTTCCTCCCTCGAAAGAAGGGAAGAATCTAAGTTGAAAGCTTCCACCATTTGTCTGTCGGGAATCTTACCTATATTGCCTCGTGGATCAACTGTCTCTAAGCCTTCCTTGAATGCTCGAAGGATTTCCCCCGTCCAATGCTTCCGCTGGTTTTCAGATAGAAACTCCAATTTATCTTTCTGCTCGTTGGGAGAACTCTCAATGGATTGGTTCCCGGGAGTCGAGGTGGAAGTAGATGGGGACTGGGGAGAAAAAAAAACCTCCTTATCGGAATTGGTCTCGTCCGATGCATGGCCGATGAGGGAGGCTCCAGAAGGAGAAGAAGCGGACGGAGACTCCGAGGGAGATGCGCCTGAAGCTCCTGACTCCGTCCCAGCAGCTAACATCATATTGGGTGCGACCTCCGAAGTGAGAAGAGCTTTCACAGCAAAAACAATGGCCAAGGCCAGACCGCTGGAGCACCCAATCTTAAGTAAAAAACAAGATACGGCTCGACCACAAAGTGATAAAGCCGTCTTATATAAAAGAGTATTCAATATGAAAAGCGAACCTGACAAAGAAAATAGCAAACATTGAGGAAGGTAAAGAGAGAATGAGAAATGAATAAAAAAATGGAAGGAATCTACGAAGATGAGGAGATAACGGGCGAATAGTCGTCATGGGAAAGAAAGGAAGAAATAAGAAAGATATTATCCCTTAGAGCTTGTCCAGTACCACCGATACCAAAAAAGTATCTGACGTGATTAGGCGGGGACAGGATTCGAACCTGCAGTCTTCAGGTCATGAGCCTGATGAGTCGACCAATTCCTCTACCCCGCTTCTTCCCCTGATCTTTCTTTCCCCAGCTCGGATCGAGTGAGTGCCCTTTACCTTTCTTCCCGGACTCGGATATGAAGAAGGGCTGAGGCAATGACCGACCAGCCTTTGTGATTGCTTTGATCGAAGCTTAAACAGGGCCAGTGCTATCAGAGTGCTTTACTTCAGGAGGTTCAGTGATGGGAACTTCATAGTCCTTTTGTTTGCTCTATGTGGATGATATGCTTAGGTCAGGATGCCGGAAGCTCAAAGAAGCTTTGTTCAAGTCCTTTGACATGAAGGACTGAGGGTCAGGTCAGCGCGACTGGGTATGCAAATCAGTCGTGACAGGAAGGCAAGGAAGCTGTGGTTATCAAAGGATAAGTATGTTGAGGAGAGTCAGTAGCTGCCCGGGGTAGCAGGTAAGATTAACTAAAAGGACTCTGAAAGGAAGGGAAGTAGCTTAGGGGCGAATAAGAGTAGCTAATGAATTAGGATATAGTTAACTTATTGTGAGTTGGAGCGCTTGACGAATCCAATCGAACTTGAATCCCCTCTTGTCCCTGAAAGAATAGGTCCTGCTCGTTATGCTTCGGATTCTGTCTAGTAGATGCGAATCATAGTCATAACCCTAGTTGACCTTTCTTTCCCTTTGAAATAAAAGCCAATGGACAGACATAAGAAGGAAGTCTTCGTTTGCAAGAATAGGCTCAGGGACTTTCTCAAAGGGAATGATTGGACAAAGAGAAGAAGGGCAACTAGTCTTCTTTCGACCTGTAAAGGCAGTTGCCAGACTGTTGAGTGAAAGCTCTTTCTATGACAAAGGGTAATCCCACAGAACACAGAAAGGAAAAGACTTGACCGACTTGATCAGTCATCTCTTCTTGGACAGTCTTTGAATAGCCCTAGTTCGTACACAAGGGATGTCCTTCTTAGTAAGCCTTTTTCTTGAATATTCCTTTTCACGTGCACACCCTATTAAATAAAAGGCAGATTCAGAAAAAGAGAATGACATAAGCACCTACTCTTGCAAAGGGCCTAAGCGGTTCAAGCCTATGTGACCAAACTCCCGTCTAGCACAAAGCTCCTTGATGTCCTTCTATTCCTTTTTCTTAACCCTATGACAGTTAAGAAAATCGGATCCATCACTACTGGCTGTCTTTCGGTCCCTAATGTTTTTCATGTTCCTCGTCTATCACTCAACCTTCTTTCTGTTAGTCAGATTCGAAATTATTGATCTCTTTTTTCTCCTCCTCTGGCTGTATTGTGCAGGATCGGCATTCAAGGAAGTTTATTGGGACAGGGAATTCGTCTTTCGGGCATGCCTTGTTCAGGTCTCGGAAGTCTACGCAGATCCGGATCTGACCATTTTTCTTCCTGACTGGGACGATATTCGCCAACCAGATCGGATACTGGACTTCCTCAATAAATCCTGCTGCAATGAGTTTATCGACCTCCGCAACGATTTGTCCTTGCAAGTCTGGACGAAACCGCCTTTGGGCCTGCTTGACGGGCTTGACCGCGGGGTCAATAGAGAGGCGATGCATGGCAACTGCAGGATTGAGCCCAGGCATCTCCTTGTAGCTCCACGCAAAGCAGTCGCGGTGTTCCAAATGGAAGTCCCTGTATTGCTGCTTCTCCTCAGCTGTAAGCAGCGCACTGACAAATATAGAGCGAGGGTCCTCCTCTGTTCCAAGGTTGAGCTCGAGGAGTTCATCCACAGTCGCCTGGCCACCATCTTCCAGCTCCTTGGGTGCAGGGGCTGCATCAGCAACCTCCCCATCATGGGTAACCATTGACTGCTCCATAAAGCTTTAGAAGGATTGTGGGCCCACGACTATTTCCAAGGAGGAAGGCTGTGGCTCGATTGGAACCGTTTCCGAAGCGGTATCATGTCATCGGGTTGTAGGAGCAGTAACTCTTCATCATCGGACTCGGAAGAGTCACCAAGGAGAAGTGCAGTGTGGTTACAATGAGAGACACGAGACTTGGAGAAAGGGTCGACATAACCCAAGCCACGTGCCTCACGTGGCCCACCCAAGGCCATTTCCTCGTCGAGCTCGGTGGGGGACCTGAGCCTCTCAAACAGCCAAGGGGTAGGAGGCAGCATTCCGTTGTCTTTCACTTCCACCCCTGCCTTGCGTAGCAAGCATACAAGCCGCGGGTCCCTGACTACAAAGGAAGCTGATGAACTCTCTCCCTTCTCCTTGACTGTAAGAGGCTCAGAATGGCTCGGGGCTTTTGGGGTCTTGTAGAAGAGGATAGGTCTGCGCCCTGGCTGTAGGAGTATAAAAGGTCCTATAGATAAGTTGCTTAGATCGCTAGGTAAAGGGCTAATAGCAATCCCGGTTATTGTCCTTCCCACATAAGTTCGTTTTCATCCTTTAGGCGATCAGTTAAGCAATCAGGTGAGCAAGAAGTGCTTTTTCAAGTATCAAGTAATTGAGTAGTTATTTTAGGCAATCCTTTACATCCAACAATTGAATAAAAAAGGTAAGCCCGTCCTAAGGGCATCTTCTTTCTGTCTTCGATGCATTTCCAGCCCCGCCTAAATAAGTGCCTGTGAGGAGGGACGAAGTTATTCGACAAAGTGATGAGGGATCTGATCTTTTTTCCATCATAGCATTGATCCAGTTATCAAACCTGTTTCAGTCCTTCGCTCTGGCTCTTGGAATTTTGTTACATCCAATCAAATTTCAGTGCCAGTGAGGGAGGGATCTAGTTTCAGTTGATCCAGCAGTTGCCAACCTTTTAGTTGAAGTGAGAGTTGCCTTCAAGCCAGAGCCGCTTGGACTTTCTTTCCAACCAGTGGGAGTTGCTTCTTCCTTCCCTGGGGAGTCTGTCTCAGTCCCCCTACCAGTATTTGTAATTTGCCTCCTAGACTGAGTACTAAATCCAGTAGTTGTATCGCTTTCAGTTGGCATTGAAGTTGGCAAGGGCAATCTTTCAGGCAAGGGAAAATCTAAGTCAGGGAGCAACTTTCTGCGGACAAGGGAAAGCCAGTCAGTTTTTGTCTTTCTTTTAGGTTGAAAAAGGGGATATCAGCAGTGTAAGCAAGCGACGCCTCCAGTCCTAAGATAAGCCCCTTATTAAGCCATTAACGCGCCTTTAGATGCCTTATATGGATAGGGCCAGTAAAAGTTTGAGTTTATGCTAGTTTTGTTCCAGCCAGTGGAAAGAGTGGAAAGAAAGGTTCTATCCATTGTAGCAGTCTTTCCTAGTCCCATTGCTACTTCCCTAGAGCGAGTTGTTCGAGTCCTGTCTTAAGCCCCTTCAGCCGCCAATCCTAACCGTCAGTCCTTCTCCTTTATCCCGCCCAGTTCCTTCTGCCTTTTGGGGGTGTTTGAGTTTGCATTCCCTTTTATGTATTTCCTTTAGGAAATGGGTTCCCTTCGAGGCTATAGTTAGGTTCCGTTCCATATGGTAGGTCCATACGATCAAATGTAGTCCCTTTGGTGGGTTACCGATCCATCCGAGCCAATAGTT
Source organism: Ananas comosus (assembly GCF_001540865.1). Classification (NCBI taxonomy): domain Eukaryota; kingdom Viridiplantae; phylum Streptophyta; class Magnoliopsida; order Poales; family Bromeliaceae; genus Ananas; species Ananas comosus. Next base: position 31,457 of record NW_017893320.1, on the reverse strand, counting down.
TCCCTAGGAGGGCTTTTTCTATGGATACGCTTTATACGGTTCCTGCCTGCCTTTGTGAATCTCTGAAGTCAAAGTCAGGGTTACATCGAGTGAGAAAGCAGCTTTTTCAAAATGAAAAGTAGGGCTTGAGGGCATTTCAAGTAATTTGATAACTTATTTCCTGTCTATATGAGTGAGTTTGAAAAAAGTCCCTTTCCCTTCCATTCAACTCTGAAGTAAGGATGTCAGCGATTCCATTGTATAATGGATTTTTTCTTGGCCAGTACTAGCCCTCTACCCATTCAGTTCCAATCAGGATGTGAGTCTTTCACTTTAACCAGTTAGAGATTGATTGATAGTCTTAAGCTCTTTTTCTAAGAAAGTCCTAAGGAAATTCGATCCAGCCAGTTTCAGTTTTACTTTATGGGGGAATTCTGTTACATCTCGATCTTTCGCCTTGCGCCTTTTGAGTTGGAGTTGCCTTTGCTGCGGTTTGAGTGGCAGTGGAAGTTTCCTTACATCCAGCTGGAGTTATGTTTTTCCATGTGGGTGCGAGTGCCTTTGAGCTTCGTAGACGTAGCTCTTACCCTAGCTCCTCTCGCTAGCATCTTCCACCCTCTCCAACTCAGTCGCTACCTTCGGCACCCTTTCCTTGTCAGTTTCAATTACATCTGACCTCTCGGTGTCACTCCATCCAAGCTAAACGCCTTCTCTTAACAGTAAATCTCCCGTTACCTTAGTCGCCTCTCCTGGACTCCTTTATTACTTATTTATAGGATGATGAGAAAGTCTTTCTCCGGAACTAGAGTTCTGCCTTTCTTCAACAATGGAGATTCGGACTTAACCAAAGGGTGACTGTCTAAATTCGCTCCTCGGGGCCTTGTCTTTGCTCTAGCCGATTGCAACCATTTTGACGGGGGAGACGCAAAGTAGCACTTTGAAAATAGACGTTTAGGAAAGAAAACGAAAGTGCAACGAAAAAGACGGGGAATTAGCACAGTGGCACTTTCACTGATTCATCCTTTGTTAACGTAAGATCATATAAAAAAGAATTCCTCCCCTAATGAACTGGAATGCTTCCGCTTTGCTGCTCTTCTAGTTAGATCAGGACTTAGACCTACCGGTAACCGGCTTCGCGGGCCCATTTCGGTCCACACATGGCTAAGCTCCTGGTGCGGTGGCGTATCGTCAACTAACGAACTAGAATGAAGAAAGACAGAAAGTCAGATCTTTATATAGGATATTGAAACGATTCCGTTAGAATAGAGAGAAAGTAAAGGGAATTCACTCTGCTAACTGAACACGTTATTCAAGATGAAAGTAGAAGTGATTCAGTCCATGTGAGACCTATCTCAAGATAGAGGAGAGAGGGGGGGAAAGTTACTCTACCGTACCAAAGATCCTAACCCTCGGGGCGAAGAGTTCTAGCGCGCAGTGTACTAGCTAGGCTCAGGCAGTCAAGTTGTACATCGGAGGAAAGCGATTTAGTAGTGGAAAGGAATTCTTTTTTAAAATCGGATGAGGGCAGTCGCTGGGCCTTCTTTCTTTGCTTTGAGGCAATCGTTAAATGCAATGCTGCTGCTCTTTTGCCTCATCCGCTACCTTCAAGTGATTTCACTGTCGATGTTCATGCGAGGGAGAGATCAAACTGTCAGCTGTGCCATTATAAGCCGTTTCCCACTTCTTGTTTGGGGAGAACAGCCAGTCAGAAGATAGAGCCTTGACTTAGGGTATATCTTTTGATTGAATCCGTGATAACTGATGTCAACATCGGGAAGTGGAGTTCGGGGGCTTGGATTTCCCTTTAATCATTTCACTACTAAGCAAAATAGGCCAACTACAGGCACTAAGGTCAATGAAGTACGTGCCGCACCATTTACATTTGACTGGTGAAAGCTGAATCTCATCTCTAGTTGTACCAACGAGGAGAGTAAATCTCAACTACGCTAAATGAGGATCGAATCGAAGCTGTAATGCCCTTCCCCTTGTGGTTTTGGAGAACATCCTATTCTCGTGATTGATTGGTCACTGGCAATTCCATCTTACTTACGACGTATCTCTGTCGATCCGTACGCACACAGAAAACAATCTCGTACAGGTGAACAAGAAAGCGATCCAACTCCTTCCATGTGGCTATCGGTAGACCATTGTGTAGGATGTCGCCCGCTCTGACTCTTTAGTATACTCTCATACGGCAAGGAAGACCTATACTATGGATTTGCCGATACCGAGCTGAGTGAATGAGCGCATGAAGGAATGCTTTCAAAAGCGGTAGAAAGATACCATGTTCGATACTCACCTAGATGGACAACCAGTCAACCTCGATTCCCTTAGCAGTGGCATTGTGAAAATGGAAAGAGGAGCTCCTACCCAGTAGCAAAAGTACTATACTAAAGCCCAATTTCCCTCAATAGCTGGACCTTGGGCAATCTACTCCTGCCTCGACAAGGTCTCAATCAGTAAGACGACGAGCTTCTTGACTTGAAAGACTACTTCCTTTGCCCTCTGAGTTCTCTCCTTCCTTTCCGGAGTGAGGGGCTGAGTCTATATGCCTTCCTTTTTCTAGTTAATAAGAAGATGCCAGTTCTCTCATTGAGAGGTACTAGGGTCCAGTTACAAGTCTTGATAAGAGGGCTTAAAAGCACCTAGCGTTCGCAGTTTCTCTGTATCGTGAAGCACCACCTCTTCGGTCTAGTGGCTAATTTTTTGAATTGGTCGAAGCGCGAAGTGAACCTCTTCAAATTCTACGAGCGCCCCCTCTCTCTATCACGCTATCATTCAGCTTCCTGACGCCTCTCTTTCCTTAAGCATCAGCCCTTCTTTTATCGAGAAGATGAAGATAGGCGCCAGTCAGAACTCTCGATAAGACGCCTTTCTTTCCGTGCTCAGTATCCAATTTCAATGCGCTATCACTACCTCAATGCAATTAAGTATATGTATATTCAATACGAAGTCCCTTGGAGCGAAGGTTTNACACATTCGGGGAAAAGCTAATTAAGGTTATAGACTCGCTAGATTAGATGGATTGCAAGATAAGTCAAGTCCGGCACTTTCTTCTTGGATCAAGGCTCTCAATCGCTCAAGATTTCAACCACCCCTTCAGGCGTAGGTAGGGCTGGCAAATGAGCGAGCCGATTCACGTTCGACTCGTGTTCGACTCGATATTTGGCTCGTTCGAGCTCGACTCGAAATTAAATGAGCCAAGATTGAACAAAAAAAAAGGCTCGAAATTCATTTCAAGCCGAGCTTGAGTATTACTTAGCTCGTTCGAATTAGGCTCGAAAAGCTCGAAAAGCTCGAATATACATATATATAGTAGAGCTACTATGCTATCGAAAGTATAGAAATCTGGTGCTTTCGATTTTTTGATTCTTAGATCAATCCCTTTAATCGTTTCTTATCTTTGGATTAATATTATTATTACCTTGTAGGGACCACTCAATCCTAAGAGTATTATTTAATCCTAGGAAAGACCGCAATCATCCCAACCATACAATTTTTAATCAAATGGTCAAAAATTCAAAAATATTAAATCCTCTATATTTTTGATAGCTCAGTAGTTCTGCACTATATATATATATATATATATATATATATATAGGCTGAGTGAATAATCTGAGTTTAGTTAAAATTTGGCCAATATTGTTGGCCCATAAAAACAAACCCAATAGGCAAATAAAAGAGCAAAATTTTACTAAATTTATATATTTTTTCGTTCTTTCTTTCTTTCACAGAGCTCTAAATTTTCAATATATTTCTCTCTTTTTCTTTTTCTGTCTCTCACCCTAAGTGGCCAAGCCGGAAGCCCTCTAAGTTACCAAGTAACATCATATGCCCGCAGTTGCCTACCTTGCTATTAATTGTATGCTTGAAAAAATATACAGAATATTTTTAAAGTAAAAAATTATTATTCATATAAAATTTTAATTTTAGTTATATATGATTGGATAGTTTAATCCGATATTTATTTTTGACTGCATAAATGAAAATAAATAATATAGAGATTGAAGGCGAAAGAAAAGACATGTGAGGCTGAAAAAGTTAGATATTCAACTCATAAATTATTTTTTTTTCATATTATAATACTATATTTCATATAATTATTTTGTACTCTGAACTATTAGACATATTTTTGTATCAAATTATAGATAATGTTCTATACAAATTAAACTATTATATATATATTTGATGTTATATTTGAATTTGTATTTTAAAATTTTAGATTTAAATAATATATTTTGAAATATTGAAAAAAGAAATAATTGTTTCGGGTAAATTTTTGGGTTCGGGTTCGGGTTCGGGTTCGGGTTCGGGTTTGAGTTTCAGATTTTTAATCGGGTTCGGGTTTGGATATGAATTTTTAAAATCCGTCGGGTTCGGATTCAGGTTTTTGAAAATCCACCCATTATATATCTCGATGATATATAATAACTTACTTCAAAAGTTAAAAGTTGGTATTTTGAATTTTTTATGCAAATTGGTCTATAATAAATTATTTCAAAAGTAAAACATACTGCCCATTATATATCGATGATATATAATAAAACTTTTAGGTATCATTAGGTTCGAGGATAAGCAAAAAAGTGGGTATTCCGGAAATAAATATAAATTGAGGTATAAGCGGGGATTAGATTAATTTTGTGTTTAGATGAAATTTGGGCTATTCCTAGAAATAAAAAAAATAGCGTTTGGTTAGATAAGATGGAATAAGAATTAAAGTGGGTAGTTATAAATAAAAAATAACAATATTATTCTTTTCTTTATATTAGAATTTGAATTTTTATATTTTATATTTATATTTTAAAATTTAAAATATAAACTTGGCCAATTTGCATAAAAAATTCACTTATTTTGGGCTTTTGCAAAACCGTGCCACCTTTTTCGTTTTTGCAGATTCGGTCCACTTTTTCAGCAAACTGACCAAAATACCTTTTTTACTTTTTCTCTTTCCTCTTTCTCTCTCCTCTTCGTTTCTCTCGTTCTTTTTTTTTCTCGCCGGCAAAACGAAGGCGGAAACGGTCCGTCTCGCCTCTCACCCTCATTCTCTAGCCCTCGCCCTCGCCCTCGCCCTCGCCNTGGAGATTCGGACTTAACCAAAGGGTGACTGTCTAAATTCGCTCCTCGGGGCCTTGTCTTTGCTCTAGCCGATTGCAACCATTTTGACGGGGGAGACGCAAAGTAGCACTTTGAAAATAGACGTTTAGGAAAGAAAACGAAAGTGCAACGAAAAAGACGGGGAATTAGCACAGTGGCACTTTCACTGATTCATCCTTTGTTAACGTAAGATCATATAAAAAAGAATTCCTCCCCTAATGAACTGGAATGCTTCCGCTTTGCTGCTCTTCTAGTTAGATCAGGACTTAGACCTACCGGTAACCGGCTTCGCGGGCCCATTTCGGTCCACACATGGCTAAGCTCCTGGTGCGGTGGCGTATCGTCAACTAACGAACTAGAATGAAGAAAGACAGAAAGTCAGATCTTTATATAGGATATTGAAACGATTCCGTTAGAATAGAGAGAAAGTAAAGGGAATTCACTCTGCTAACTGAACACGTTATTCAAGATGAAAGTAGAAGTGATTCAGTCCATGTGAGACCTATCTCAAGATAGAGGAGAGAGGGGGGGAAAGTTACTCTACCGTACCAAAGATCCTAACCCTCGGGGCGAAGAGTTCTAGCGCGCAGTGTACTAGCTAGGCTCAGGCAGTCAAGTTGTACATCGGAGGAAAGCGATTTAGTAGTGGAAAGGAATTCTTTTTTAAAATCGGATGAGGGCAGTCGCTGGGCCTTCTTTCTTTGCTTTGAGGCAATCGTTAAATGCAATGCTGCTGCTCTTTTGCCTCATCCGCTACCTTCAAGTGATTTCACTGTCGATGTTCATGCGAGGGAGAGATCAAACTGTCAGCTGTGCCATTATAAGCCGTTTCCCACTTCTTGTTTGGGGAGAACAGCCAGTCAGAAGATAGAGCCTTGACTTAGGGTATATCTTTTGATTGAATCCGTGATAACTGATGTCAACATCGGGAAGTGGAGTTCGGGGGCTTGGATTTCCCTTTAATCATTTCACTACTAAGCAAAATAGGCCAACTACAGGCACTAAGGTCAATGAAGTACGTGCCGCACCATTTACATTTGACTGGTGAAAGCTGAATCTCATCTCTAGTTGTACCAACGAGGAGAGTAAATCTCAACTACGCTAAATGAGGATCGAATCGAAGCTGTAATGCCCTTCCCCTTGTGGTTTTGGAGAACATCCTATTCTCGTGATTGATTGGTCACTGGCAATTCCATCTTACTTACGACGTATCTCTGTCGATCCGTACGCACACAGAAAACAATCTCGTACAGGTGAACAAGAAAGCGATCCAACTCCTTCCATGTGGCTATCGGTAGACCATTGTGTAGGATGTCGCCCGCTCTGACTCTTTAGTATACTCTCATACGGCAAGGAAGACCTATACTATGGATTTGCCGATACCGAGCTGAGTGAATGAGCGCATGAAGGAATGCTTTCAAAAGCGGTAGAAAGATACCATGTTCGATACTCACCTAGATGGACAACCAGTCAACCTCGATTCCCTTAGCAGTGGCATTGTGAAAATGGAAAGAGGAGCTCCTACCCAGTAGCAAAAGTACTATACTAAAGCCCAATTTCCCTCAATAGCTGGACCTTGGGCAATCTACTCCTGCCTCGACAAGGTCTCAATCAGTAAGACGACGAGCTTCTTGACTTGAAAGACTACTTCCTTTGCCCTCTGAGTTCTCTCCTTCCTTTCCGGAGTGAGGGGCTGAGTCTATATGCCTTCCTTTTTCTAGTTAATAAGAAGATGCCAGTTCTCTCATTGAGAGGTACTAGGGTCCAGTTACAAGTCTTGATAAGAGGGCTTAAAAGCACCTAGCGTTCGCAGTTTCTCTGTATCGTGAAGCACCACCTCTTCGGTCTAGTGGCTAATTTTTTGAATTGGTCGAAGCGCGAAGTGAACCTCTTCAAATTCTACGAGCGCCCCCTCTCTCTATCACGCTATCATTCAGCTTCCTGACGCCTCTCTTTCCTTAAGCATCAGCCCTTCTTTTATCGAGAAGATGAAGATAGGCGCCAGTCAGAACTCTCGATAAGACGCCTTTCTTTCCGTGCTCAGTATCCAATTTCAATGCGCTATCACTACCTCAATGCAATTAAGTATATGTATATTCAATACGAAGTCCCTTGGAGCGAAGGTTTGGATCCTTCAATCGGAATGGAGAAACTTCTGGAAGCCACGCGAATTTGTTCATTAAGGAGAGCCCAAAAAGGCCCTATTTCATTGATCCGGACCCATCCCTTCGGTAAGGTAGTCCATCACTTCCCTGACCTTATTCCGATCCAGGTACAAGCACTCCATTCTGCTGCAGCAGATTGAGCCCTGGGACTGATCTTCCCGTTGGCTTTGCTACAGCAGTACTCACAGTGTAAGGTCAGCGAGTGGCATAGCGAAATTCCTTACCGAGATGACTGGACAACCTCTCGACCAGATCGTCCCAGCGGAGCGTCTTTGGAGCTACTTTTCAGTAGTGAGTGCTCTAATTGAGCGAGCCGTGGATCATAAATGATGAGCGTAGCTTCATTTAGCTGATCTCACACCGAACTATAAATATGTGAGTGGCTCTTTATGGAGACTGAGCCCAATGGCTACCACCAGAAGTGTGCAAAGTTAGTCACAGGGAAACCTCCAAGTTCTTTAGTTCTTCCGACTCTATAAACTTGGATGGCTTGGCTTGCTTGCTTGTTTAGCTTGTCCCCTCTTTTGAATGTGTACAGTTCGAGCAAGCAAATGGCTAGCAGGGTCGAGGAACCACAATGAACGGGACGACAGAAGTTACAAAAGAATATGACCAGAGACGACCATAGATATCAGCATGAGGTTTTATTTGACTGAGTATATGCACTGTGTCAATACCAATGCTTGTGTGGAACGCTACAGACGAGTTCGAAAAAGAGTGACGCCCAGCTCGAGTATACGAGAAAGTGGGCAGCATCCCAGATCCGCTAGGGCTTGAATCCAATGGGTTTGGATGTTGGTGAGGGAGCTGATCTCTGTTCTGGATGGTGGGTTCTTTCTTCGAAGTGCTACACACCACTGCCTGGGGCTTTCTCTCTCTGCTCTCATTGCCCCCTATTTGTAAAGTGCCATTCTTTCCTCAGCGCGGTCTGTGCCTTTCTGAGTTAGGGCGCTTTCTTTCTCCCAGCTCTAGTCCTTCTCCTGGCATTTCAGGTTACCTTAGATAGGGGGACGAGTTAGGAGTTAGGTGCTGTCCTTCTTTCTCGAGTTGGAGTTGGATGAGGGTCTATGTCAGCCAGTTTAAGTACTTAAAGTAGAAAGAATAGATAGCATGTTTCCCATTACCTGGCATATTTCCAGGACTCTTTTCCAGCGAGTGTAAGTTCCCTTACAGCAAGTGGGATCTATTCAGTTCCAAGCCAGTAAGAATAGGTGTGCCTACTTAGCACCCGTTACCCGGGGACAAAACTGGATTCTGTGGCGGATGGAAAAAGAATTGAATCTTCCGACCATAACAACTGATCTACATTCGAATCTCGTTAACACGATCCTGATTACTACTATTTTAAGTTGGATGCGTTGGATTCCACTGCGATCCATATTGATATATTTCTACTTTGCGTTTCATAATGCAATAAAAATTCTCGGTTGTATGTAAACCCCCCCTTCACCCCCATCCCCAAAAGTGGTAAAGAAGGGGGCTCTTTTTGGTCTCATTTTCTTTCTATCTGACAGGACAAACAAATAGGAAGGGATGGTTCTTTCATTGCATTGATAGAAGTGATACTATCAAAAGATCTCTCTATTACTTTTTTGATTTGAGAAGAGAATCGTTGGTTTGACCCACTTTCTACGTGGGAAGCTCTCCGTCTGGCTCGGCTTGGTCCCGAACCCTACAATTTCATTTCCGCTGAAGCTTCCCCGGTTTGGGGGATGAATTGATTGGATACCCGAGAACCATAATCTTTCAAAGGAACAGCTTCTACGACGATAGGCGTAAAGGCATGATTAGTTCCACAAATCTCACTGCACACTTAGAAAATATATCTTTTCATTATCAGCTGCGTGCTATCGGAGATAGATGGGAGGTTCAGTCAAAAGCATTTACCACGCACTCAACTCAATGATCAAGCAAATAAGCTTGACGAATCTCTTTCTCTATATATACTACAACATTACGAAATCAGGACTCGTTATGGATTCCTCGTCGATTCTTCCCCTCCTTCCTTTTCTTTTGGGCTGGGTCGACTTAAGTAAAGACTGGCTACCTATAAAGATCCTTCGCGGAACACTTTATAAATATCTGTTCTGTGTCATTCAATAGCTACTTTTTTTCCGCCTTTTGTTCAGTCGTTCAGAATCTGAAGACTGCAACAGTCGTGACCCGTTGAGATCACAGACGGTCTCGCATTTTCATTTGGCTTGAAGGAGGAGCCTATGTAACATCGGCCGAGAGTGCCTACCCGCCGATGTAGGTGCAACGGGATAGAACTAGCTAAGCTTCTTCCTTGCTGTTGCACATCTATCTTTATATACAATGCCTCCACCTGTTTCATCTTGCCCTCGCTGGGAGACTACCTCTTTCTCTCTATCTAGATGTGGCCTCTGTATCCAGATCGAAGAGACTATTTTAGGATCGACCCCAACAACTTCGCCACCGCTGAGGTAAGGACCCCGATTTAATGGTGGACCCTGGACCGAATCAAACCCTGTCATGAATAAACCGTGTGTTACGCACAGGCCGCTTCAGAAACTGCGGGGAGAACACCTATTAGGGGATGTAAGACATAAGCGAGACGGGGGATCATCTTACTATACGATGCCACCAAAGAGGAAAATCGCAGAACTCTTAACGAAAGAATAGTTCGCTCTTTTCCTCGCGTACTGCTACCACTCCTCATAGAATCTTATATAAGGAAAGGAACCCCGTTTTCGCATCGCAAGCTCCTCGCCCTTATGTTATGGGGTCTCGAAGAAACACGCTACACTCTCACTCCAAGCTACGCCTGCTGAGCAAGATGGAGGAAGGCCCTCGCTCAAGAGCGTATGTCCACGGTGATCAACAGACGGCGGACATTGACCGCTGAAAAACGGAAAGTGGCTACAGAGGAAAACTCTCCATGGTGTGACCTCTCTGCGGCTAGCACTCGACTCTGGCTCCCAACGAGGGAGCTGCTGTCGGATATCCAGATCGTACGCTAAGGTTTGATCCATTCCGTGGTAGAAAGGTAAAGAGATATGAGAGTGAGGCTAGCTTTGGGCATCCCCTAAGCCAAATGAGAAGGAAGGGATGTGCCTACAACGACACTTTTAGACCTTTGTTGATGTACATGAATTGTTTTTCCAGCTGGTGGAGCTAAGACAAGAGGCCTTTAGAAAGCGGAGCTAGACCCCACCACCCACCCATATGAATAGCGAAGCGAAGCCTTACCCAGATCGAGATGAGAAAGACAGGGCAATTCCCAAGCGTCACCCACACAAATGTTTAATCGAAAGCTCTGTCCTCCTTCCCCATACCAGATAGAAAACAACAACCTTGAGTCATCTATTGATTGAGGAACCGTACCTGTCACGTTGAACCATGTCTGTCAACGGTGAAAGATAGCCCTAAAGTGAGGGCCCCGGAGATAGGATTTCTCAACTGTCGATCGACGTGACAATCATGCCTGCTTGACAAAGCCTTTTTCAGTCAAAAAAATAAACGAAAAAGGATTGCTGGTGACACGAAAGCTATGCTCGACGCTCTCTTTCCTATTCCACTGCGCTAAGTGGTCTTTCCCTTGCTGGCTGGATGACTACTATGGACAAAGATGACGACGACTCCCAGTCTCTGGTCAATCCATGCTGATGCTAGAAGAGCTATTCCCGCCGCCCACCCGAAAGAGACGAGGAAGACTAACCGCCATCCTGCTCGAACCTTTGCTGCCTGAGTTACATAGCTGACTGCGAGAAGGAAGGTTCAAGCTATGGCTGTCCCATGGGATGCTCATTCGAAACCTTTGTCCGGTCAATGCGAGAAAGAGAGGAGACATAAGAATGGAAGGTTTGCTTGTCAGCTGTCGGTCCAATGATGCTCTTCTAGCTTGACCTACACGGCAAGGAAAAGATCAAAGGCGAGGTGGGAAATGCCCCGCACGAACTATCTGATCAAGTTTGATTTTTCCTATCACAGGCAGCTGGCAAAGCCGTGTTTGATCGTGTCGCGTACATGCTCCGTTACAGCTTCGTTCATGCGCCAATCAATTGACAGTGAAGCAGAGAAGGAAGAGTTTTAATCACCGTGTGGGTAGTCTCTGTTAGGGTTTCCGTTTCATGTGCACTAAAAAGGAAGACTGGTGCTACTATAGTAATGCCAAGCATACGAGCAAAGGACTCTACCTACCCATACTGACGAATGAAAGAAGCTCAGCGCGGATGATAGGACAAGCGATAGCGGTTCCATTCTTGCTGTTCCTATTCCATACCATAAACAGACACCTTTGATTCATCGACATTGGCGCGCCAGGCTCTACCCCCAACCACCAGCCCTTTATGGAGTTACCAGACCAAGAGAACAAATTCCCCGATATCATAAAGAAAGTCAGAAGGGGCCTTGCCCCATTGAAACAGAAAGCACTAAATGACTTCCATGACGTGGCAGAAATGATCACCGTCAAGCACAAGATTCTAAGCTGGAATCTTCAAACTCTTGTTAGTTGGGACAGAGCATCCTATCTTGTTGATTCTCCTTTCCCACCGCCTCGAGCTCTCGCTTTCAGGGTGTCAAGAAATTGACTATGTAAATTGACATGATCCGCTGCTCACGCACGAGCCGAGTTCGAAATCTCACAACCTCATCGGAACCCGTTGACGTGCAACTTCGCTGATTTGAGATCAACTTCGTTAGTACCAGTCGGGAAACCTCATGAGCGGTACACCTTAGAAGAAAGAGAAAGACCCTTTCGTTGAGGCAATCGATGGATAGATCTCTACTACAAAATACAACTATCAATAAATAAAAAATGAATATCCTAATTTTCATTACGGTATTTTCAAGGTAATTGAGGGTACCTAGCTAAACTGACGGGTAGTTTTCTATAGGTAATTGATAGCTATTGATCAAAGACGGCATGCTGACTCTTAAGGAAGAAGGGAGGTCTGCACAAAGATCTTTTGACATGTCGAATATTCACTAACGAAAGTGGGCTTCTATCATGAGTTTCAGCTCCCTTTTGGGGAATCTTTCTCATTGATCTTTCCAATCCTTGGTACGAATTATGCTCTAAGTATGGGCTCTTGCCCCATTCATAAAGATGAAAATTGACATGACATAATCCCTGAAGAGTATGATGTGCCCGGCCTTGCTTCTCTTGATTCCCCACCCACCTCCCGTAGAGGCGGATCAATATCAATATCTATACCAGAGATTGCTTTTAGCTCTATCTTTTCAGAGACAGGAGAATTCTTTCTGTACTTACAAGAATGCTACTTAGGGAGAAGAATCTCTTTTTCTTTTCGCACCTGAATCTATTCTTTCTGTGTCCCACATCTGCCTATGTTCAAGCATCCGCCCATTCCTCAGTGGAAGGAAATGCTACTCAGGGATCAAAGAAAGCTGGTGCCTCGTCAGAAAGACTTGGTTCGTAGAGTAGAGGCCATTCCCCAAGATATTGGTTTTAAGCTCCTGCGGGTGACTTTTTGTCTTACGACACGGCATGGTAATTGATCGAGTGCGCTTTCCTTTCTCAATGGCACAGCCAAAGCTTAATATTTCGGGTTGGGATACCATAGGAACATGGGGCACTATAAAAAGGTTAGCCAAGTGAACTCCCGATGCTACTAATAAAGCATGAATTTTAGCTGTCGAATGAGACTACTAAATGTAGGATTTAAAACTGGAAAATTCACTCATCAAGATGTGTTGGTTCCGCGTATCACGTTTTTCAAGAAGATTGGGACTCTCAGCGAATAGATACAATATTAGTAGTATATACCCTATCCATATAAGGCATCTTCCGGACCAGGGGCCCCTTCTCTTGAGGTAGCATTTCTCAAATTAGTTGAACTTGAATCATCTGTTTAGGCACCTGCTTCAAATGGTCAGAAAGCCCTTCGCCCTTAGCGAAGGCTTTTGCTATGCCACATGTCCTAGGTCTGACCGCCTACCTACCTTTTGAGTGAACTTTCGTCAGGAATGGGGCTTTTTCTTTAGCGGGAATGGTCGGAACCGAGCTTATAGTCCCCCGACTGGTTTCAACTATCGATCGTTGCCCTTATGTTGAGGAGATTTGGAAGCACTTGCTGAATACCCTCCTAGCCAGGGGATCCCCCTTGCCCTTGCAAGATGAGGCCGAGTGGGTTATGAACCATTATCCGGGGCATGGTCTCATTAGCTCTATTGCGAAACTTGCTTTTTCGGCAACCATATATCATACTTGGAAGGAGCGAAATGCCCGGATTTTCAAGCAATCTTATAAAGCCGCAAGGGAGCTTTTTTACCAGATTTGCGCAGAAATCAAAGGTAGGATTTCAGCTTCCAAGTTGAAGTACTCTAATTCGACCCGTGACCAGCAGATATTAGCATTAGCTAGTAGGGGCTCCTTCCCCTTCTTGCTGCCATAGAAGCGTGAAAAAATTGAGTGTTCCTGTCACCATTCTTCAACCAAGAAACCCTTTCTTTCTGCCTATAGAATTATTCTTCCACGTCGTCTGCCGCATTCAGCTCATCAATCTTAGCTGCCTCATCGATCGCTAGCTGAGCATTATCTTGATCATAAACAAGCTGAGCTTGAATTCTGTCCAATTCATCTTTTGCTCTTTTTTTTATCAACTTTGCCAAAGACCTTAAGATTAAAAGCTTTAAGGGCTGCCTTGACAGCTTTTAGCTTCTGAGTGATAGAGCTCACAGACGCCAAACCAAACGCTGTTTCAAAAGCATCCGAAGACGCATCAGTAGACGCAGAAAGAGATCCTATCCCCTACGCCCTTTGCTATCGCTTGAAACTTCCCCACTTCCCATAGGAAAAAAGCCATCTTCAAAGCTACTTTCTCAAAAAGCTTTAGCTCTAGGGCTTTCGTTATCTTCATCTTTGGAAAAACTCTCTTCCTTATCATACGAGGCATCCAAATCCGCATTCCCATCCCCATCTGAACCCCCGATGAGACATCAGTCTCAGTCGAACCAAACTCTCGAACCCGTCCAGACCAGAAGTTGAGGATGAAGCTTACGATTAATTAAGTGTTCAAAAAAGGGTGATAAAGAAGCCGGTTTTAGAGAGTTCTAACGTGGGGCGACAAATGGCATTAAATTGCCCTAAAAGGGGTGCCCCCCCTGAGACTTCCTAAGTCCTAGTTTCACAGCTTGATAGACTAACTAATTACTTAACTGAATTGCCAGATCAACCATCAATTGTTCCTTGTGATTCTAGGGCGGAAGTCAAGCCAAGCTAAAAGTGAAAAGTAGTGAAAACACCAATGCAGCAGAGAACGACCGCAAACCAAGATGAAGACAGACAGACGACCGAGAAAGAAAGGCGAGTTTCCAAGTTTATCTTAGCGTGCTAGCCGCTGCTTCATTTCGTATAGCGATAAGGCTTTCTCTTTCTTAGCGCTCCACCCCGCGGAGAACTCTGGTTGCGCTTTGGTTGGCTTTCTCTTTTTTTCTATTTTTTCTGACTTGACTCAGCTTGACCTACTTGACTCAGCGGTTAGAGTATCGCTTTCATACGGCGAGAGTCATTGGTTCAAATCCAATAGTAGGTAAAACCGGCCGAAACCCCCGCTTTTGCCAGCATGACAGCAAGCACAGACTGGCATCAAGGAGTCAACTGAATGACCAAAGCATCGGTTGCTTCCAAAAGTTGCCTTCTTCGACCGCCTTGACACCTTAATATCAAGTAACCCCCCCACTCTTCTTCTCTTCATGTATGTGGGCTGCCTGCCCCGTCCCGAATGGACGAAGAGGAAGAAGCAAGCTGAAGAAAGGCGCGAGAGAGAGTTGATACTCCCCTCTTCCACAATTAGGTGAAGACCTGGAGGGCACTCTGGAGCAACGTTTGAACGCGCTCGGCCTTGTCCACCCTTTCAGCTAAGTATCCCGCTCTTCCCTTGAGTAGACAACACAAACAAGGTAGCCATTCCCTCATGATGGAATGTCCCATACCATCCCAAGTCGTAAGCGACAACATGCCCAATCTGTCATAGCCAACTCGTTTGCTTCTACCAAGCCCACAAGCTTGAGTCTTCAACCAAGACTCGTTGTTCACTTGCCAATTGCATCACCAACAGGTGAAGTGCTCAGCCTGTCAAGGTCTCTGCCAGAAGCGAAAGTTTCAACCGAGGCTTATCTTTCTCAGGCAATTTCAGCACCGTCACCATCGCCATCTTCAAACCGTCAAAATTTGACAAGCTTCTGAAACGTTCTAACCCCGATCCTTCTTCAGCGGATCTGTCAAAGCCTTGCCTCTTTCCTCCTGCCGAATCATCAGAGACATGGAATAACATTACTGTAATGAATGAAAAGGTTGGGTTGTCGAGTGATAGGGGTGATGAGTGGAGCTCCCAGACAGCAAGCAAAGAGCAGAGCGAGAATGCAAGGAGGTAGGTGCCTAAATGAAGCTTGTTCCTTTCTAACTAAGGCAGTAAGTGAAGGAAGCAAGAGCTGCGGAAGAAGATCAGTGCGAGGTAGAGCAGAGGAGAGTGCAGCAACGAAAGAAGGCAGGCAGCGAGAGATAGTACAGCGTAAGGGAGAGAGGGAGGTTTGATGGGACCCAATGACGTCCATCCCCCAGGCTTCAAACGACCATGATGGCACGGTTGGATGCTATGGTTCTAGGGCCTGGTGGATGTAGTCACCATGAAACTGGCGGGCATCGCACCGGCGGGCATAGTCGATGCAATCCTTGATCATGGAGGGCCAATAGTAACCCAATCTCCGGATTCTGTCTTGAAATTGAGCTGATGAGCACCAAAAATGCCGTTATGGGTCTCTTGAATAACCTTCTCTGCATCTTGGTCCGACAGACACCGCAGGAGCACTCCATCGTAGGATTTACGATACAATGTTTTCGTTTGAGGATCGTAATGGAACCTCGGAGCACGTCTTCGGATACTGACCTTTTCGTTCGGGTCATCTGGTAGTATCCCGTATTGGATAAAGGATGAAAGGATATCTCCAATCGTCGAATTCCCACTTCGTCAACCCTTATTCGAACCGAACGTCGATTGCATTCCGCAAGAGCTTCATAAGTGGTTGGCGGTGGTAGGATTCTCCTTTCACAGACTGTGTGATATTGTTGGGTGAACCCTATGACGGTGTCATGGAAGCTGCTAACCATGCCTTTGCATCGGCTCGGGCCTTCTTTCCCCTCGGCACATGTTCTATGTTGAAGTACGTGAACGCATGTGCCAAACTTTTTTCCCTCCGGTGATAAGGTACAAGGTCGGGCTTTCTCACTTCATAGACATTGTGAATTTGGTTTACAATAAGGAGGGAATCGCCCCTGACTTCGAGTCTTCGGATTGCCAACTCCCGAGCCTACTCCATTCCCATAATCAGCGCTTGATACTCCGCAACCTTGTTGGAACACGGTTCGAGGAGAGCGAACGAATGCGGGAGAAGATGCCCTTCTGGTGTGATGAAAATAATGCCGACACCCGAGGACTCAGATTTTCGTCTATTCATTCGGGAGGCACCGTCAAAGTACATTTCCCATGGGGCTAGGGCTAACATATGCCAACCCAGGGCGAAGGGAAGCAGGGACAGGCAAGGATGCAGGAATAGATGGTTGTGAATAAACCTGTGCGCCGGGTCAACTTCACTCGGTCTTTCCGCCTTACAACACCGAGAACAATGAACAGACCTGGCGGATTCATAAAGTAAAGCTTCAAAAGGTGATAGACGTGCGTACTCGCGCGCTACGAGCCCAGATCCCTCTGTAGTAGTGGGCTACTGAGTAGAATCAGCTGCCCTACTTTGTTTTTGGCCTGTGACTAGGGGATGCCCGTCAGAAAAGAAGGATCTGCGCGACGAGTTCGTCAAGGTATATGATCGGTAGGAATCGGTCCTGACCCCTGATGAACGCATCTATCTTCTGAGTATGCGGCAAGGTGCTGTAGCCTTATGGGTGGGGACGCATCATCTTGTTCAATCCTACAAGCCCAACCGATGCTGCCCCTACTAGTCTAAAGGCAGGAGACCCAGATGAGCGTCAGTCTACCACGGGATATGTGTTTACACTTTGTGGAGGAGCTATTTGTTGGTGCAGTAAACGGCTTCGATTGCCCTTTGACAGAACGAGTTCAGTCGTTAAGCGTAACGAGCTCACGGGAGGTAGAGCTGAGGGCATCCAGTCAAAGGGTGAAAGAGTCCGTTTGGTTGAGACGACTTCTCCGTGATCTGAAGCTGAGTAAGCTGTCGGACCCGTGACGATAATTGTGATAATCAGAGTGCGATTGCCTTAGCGAGAGACCCGAAATTCCATGCGAAGACGAGACATATAACCATACGTTACAGTCAATTTTCTTCGTAGCATGGTGGAGAGCGGCTAGTCTCATCTTTCTATACACGAAACTGATGATTGCTGATGCGGATTTTGGGGTATAAGAGGCCTCGCAGTCAAGCACAGGAGTGCAATGGGTCTTTATTCATGTAAAAAGAACTTCAAGTTATTGTCCAAGTGGGAGATTTTCAGGTTCCCTGTTACAGTATTTACAAAACCTTCATGTATGCCGGGCCGATAGTGCCTTCTTTGTGTAGGGAGCTCGGTCGGATAATTCGGTTGAGGCCAGGGGCCCTTCAGCCAGAAAAAAACAGGCTTCAGTGTTGTGGTCAAGAGATGGGCATGTGAGGCCGGGTGACACACTTTGTTACGGACCTGAGTGTGGGGCCCGGGCTAACTTGTCTGTTAAACGAGTCGCCACCGTGTTGAGAGTTGTTGCTGGACTGTTGACACTCACTCAGGGTGCCGCCGGGTTGGGTTGGTGCTCGCCCTTGGCAGGTGTCCTCTTTGACTTCTTTGTCGAAGCCACACCTTGATTCTACTGGCTGGTGCAGTTTAGCAGTTCAAGTGGCGACTATACATAAGGGGTGATTCCAACACTGCCTTCTTTCATGCTGCGCTTGCAAGCCAAAGGAATAGAAAGAACAACAGCTTGATAAAAAAAGCTAATGGGGATATAGTGGAAAACCTTGATGACATCAGGAGCATTTCGGTGGATTACTTCCAGGGACGGAGGAAGTAAAATCACAGTATTCAGGTGAAGGAAGAGATTGTCCCGAGGAAGAAAAGCAAATTTCTTCTGAGGCCAACTGCTGGTTTTGGTAAGCTTGACATGCTTGCTTAAGGCACGTGACTAAGTAATACATAGACCTCTAAAGAACCTACCGACACCCAGCGCGTAAACGCGAGGCGCCGTCCTCACCTGATCCCCCAACACTTAAACATCAACCTATACCGGAGAAGGAGGTTTTCCTTACTTGACCGGCGGGGACTATAAGGTAGAACCGGGGGAGATAAAAGACTCTCCAGGTCTGCGGTATAGTCGAAATACACAGTGGCATACCATCTGAGGTAGTGATCATGCATTTTCATTTATTCAAAGAATAAACGCTTAAACATACCATCTTCATCTCCATCATAGAACGTGATGAGCCTATCCTATCGATCTCCATTTCATTTCAGTCTTTAGGCTTCATTCCAATAATGAAGAACCGCACCTGACCAAGCCGATAGCAATCAAGCACTCCTATTTCAGGAAATGGCAGCCACAGCTTGACAGGCTCCGGATATATGCCGGAGTGAGAGTAAGACAGTAAGCAGTGTCGCAACCAAGGCCGGGAGTTGTCAAAAGCCCTGACTCCCTCCCTAACGGTCGCCTCTACTCTCTCATAGGAAAAACTTAGAGAGAGGCCGGGACCAGGGATGTTAGGTAGAAGCTACGGCTATATAGAGCGAATAGGCTTCATTGTTTAATAGAACTTGTCAAGCAAAATAGCTAGCTGTCTGCCTCGCATAGATTTTTCCAAGAAGTTTGATCACCCGCGCTCGCTCTTTCAATCCGGCCAACTCTTTATCCCGATCCCGATCTGGATCCCGAACACAGCAGGAAGCAGGATGTTCTTGCTTTCAAAGCCCTAGCAAGAAAAAGAATAAACTGAGACGCATGAAAGAAAAATAATGTTATATAGCTTTATGGGATGAGACTATATTCCTTATCTATATTCTTAACGTCTTACACGGCCTTCTCCTTGTCCCTATGACGCGATAACCTAACCTCGCCTTAACTGTCTCGCTCTCAGGCCTGGCGTCTGCAACAAGCAAGGAGGAAGGAGCCTCGCTTAGACAAGCCATTGATGGATTGAGAAGGAGAGAGGGAAGAATAGAGAGCCATGAGGCCAATGGCATCAGCTCCAGTAGCTCCTGCTACAACTCGAAACAAGACAGCATTTCTGGATTGATTTGGTAAGGTGCCAGGCTTCACTACTGATTTGGTTGCAAGAACGGGAACGCACCCCTGGAGGAAGCGCTGGAAAGCCGCATCGTATATCCTGCTAAGCTGGTAAGCTAAAGTTTAGTAATTCGTATTAGTGGTAGGAACATGGATAAGACCTATATAAGACATTTAGGAGAGGACCGCAACTTTAGGAGAGCCTCTCGACAATTGATTTCGTGGAGGATCCAACCATCTAAAATCTAAGGGAGGGAGCTCGAACGGGGGAAGGATAACTTCCTCTGCTGCTAACCAACCCGGCCTCCACTGGCGAAATAGAGAATCATGTAATGACCGGCTTGGCGTGGGCTGGTCGAATTAATATAGAGGATCGCGTGGATCAGGCGCCCGCATCACAGAATATTCTTGATTATCCAGGTAGCCCTGACAGAGCGAAATTTTCCTTTGAAACTAAAGATAGTCAAGCGGTATTCTTGCTCTTGGGAGAGAGACGGGCTAGTCGGGAACCAAGCCAGCTAAAGAGAGAGAAGCTAAGGAGCACTGCCACGCAAGCCATATGAGAGAATAAGCTTTCCCATAGGTCGAGGTATTACAAACCATAACCTTCTCAGTCTTATTGTGACTTGTGATTTATGAGAAAAGGAGACCACCAACGACGGCCCCTTCTCTTTACCTTTCTCGTCCCCCTTTGCTGGCTCGAATTCCATCTCTTTTCTTCTTTGCTCGCGAGAGTGACTCAGAGGACGACCCACCGGTAGACCCTCGAAGGGTGCGAATCGTACTACCGCTGCCGATGCCGCTCCTTCCGTCATGCTCACTTCTATTTTCAGTGCTTCTGCCGCTGCCATAAGAAATGCTACTGAGACTAATACTGCGAATACTACCGAGACCGCGAATGCTGCCGATACCGGAGCTGCTTACCGACGGTCCTTCGCTTACTTCTCTGGCTCTGGAGTCAACGATGCCCGCTTTTTCCGTCACGGAGACTGCCGGCCCTTGGGATGGACCGGCTTATTGGCTTAATGCTCTCCTTCGTTCTCTCACGCGCCCGATAAAGCGGGATCGCCGCTCGTGTCTTACTGGACGTTTCGTAGCCCACAAAAGTTAAGACAAAAGAGTTGTTTGCCAGGCTTGAATGAGAGAAAACGGATGGCTAGCGATGTATCATATGTCAGTAGCAGTGAACATGACGGCAAGGCCTGGTAGGCGAACATTCTTCTTGCTTGGTCTTTTATAGGTAGGTATGTTAAGTCTTTGGTGTAGTACGGTTGAGTGAGTTCGCTTGATCTTTGCTAATTGGCTTACATTGCTATTGCTGTATACTGGTATAGAGTATATCTGTATATTTCATTATCATACTTTTTTAGTAAGATCTTATATCATATGTTCCAGGAGCGATGCGATGGGATCCCCCTCTATCACCGGATCGAGGGGAGCCCGAGCGGCATTAAGAATAGCTTATAAAAGGCTAACGAAGCCTAGCTCGTTTAGGTCCTGCCATTCCTACCTATCTATCATTGGTCAACTCGGGAATCAGCCTCACCCGACTTTCTCTTTCAAATGAATGGATTCGCCAGTTTATGAGCTCACTAATAGGAAGCCTACGCTATATCTCTAGCAAGGGTCTGAGCTCATTATTGGGATATCTGGTCAGCACACCAAGAATGAAGTAGTACGATCGGCGGGCGTTGGAAAGAGAGCTTCAGTACAATTCTCGCTGCAACGCGAAGTGAGGTACAAAGCACCTTTCCGCTCTTTGCGAAGCGGTTCGAAATCCACTTCTTCTCGACCAATGTGAAAGTCAAGTTTAAGTCAGGAGGTTCTTCGTCCGCCCGAGGAAGTCTGTGGGCATCCTCCTTCTCATTGATTGAGACGACCATCAATCACTCCTTTCCTTCTTTTTCCACCTGACGAGTCAATCCGAAAATAGAGAGTTTCATCCACTGTCAGGGGAAGGAAAGCAGAACAAGAAGCAAAGTACCATGCATGCAACCACTGGGGAAGCAGGAGTCCTGGAAGAAGCACTAGGCAGGGAGAAAGCACCATTGGAAGCGGAGAACCAAGCGGGAAGATCACCTCACTCATCACCAACCCACAGACATCAGAACAGAAGAAGAGCCAAATCAAAAAGGGAAGGGGAGCCATACCACCACTGGGCAGATGGATCAGAGAATTCCTTGAACCGAGAGAAGCACTTTTTTTCGAAAGAAAATCCAAGAGCCATACGCGAATCGGATCTAAGAGAGTAGGGAATTCCCTGAAAGCAAAAGAGGAACTAACGGGGAGGATGAACCCGTCGTCAAACCTGCCCCTCTGCCCGCTAGTCTTTCACCCTTTTGCCTGCTTGAGACCGCTGTTCATTCCCTTACTGCTACAACTGGTTGCTTACCTTTCACTACCGCGGAAAGCTTCTTGCTGCTTTCCCTGCCCGGGTGTATTGTACGCGAATACGCTACGCTATGTACGCCGTTAACACACAGCCCCTCGAAAAAGTTGCCGCAGCTTGGCCTAAGACTCGAACGCAGAGTGGATGGCGCGATGCTCCTTAAGCAGCAAGAAAAGGAGCATCGCGACCTGACCCGGGCTCTCTTCTGAGTAAGAAAATAGCTCGTAGCCACGTTATCGGTCTTGATCACGAACCTTGAGCCCAGCGCAGTGTAGTTTTCTTCGACCATTCTATAAAGCAGATCACTTCATCACAACGCAGAAGCCGTTACACTGTTTGAACATGCTTTTCTTACTTGACATCCTTCATGCGTATCCGATTTTTGTCCAAGCATGAAGGGACGATTCCGTATCTGGGGCAGTTTGCTTGCTTGCCTTTCTCGAGCGGATGGATGCTGCGTTCTTCAATAAAACTTGCATCAGTCCCCATACCCGTGAGCATGCCGGCAGACTCGGGGACGAACCTATGCTGTCTGTTGTCGCGGAAAATGTTAAGAAGTATTTAAAACGGAAAGGGGATTTCAAGGCAGCTGCAAAAGTGGCCTTAAGGCGCGTCGAGCTTGTGTATTATAAACCTAAAGAGGCCCACGATACAATAAAGAAAGCTGGCAGAGCAGCACAGACAAAAAGAGCATATTACGGAATATAGCTGCTATGAACTAGTTGTGGGTAGGGATGCTTATATACCCTCACCCTCCATACCAGCCAATGACTATGTCCCCTGGGACAAGGATTTTTGGCATGACTAAGCCACCTTTTGCTAGCCTCGGCCAGAAGACTGACGATGAATTCCGGTTAGGAGCAATACAGGGTTAGAAGCAGACAGGCAAGAGCAGGTCGGACTGGAATCAAGAGACCACGTATAGCTTGTTGCCTGCTTTCTAGGAGTGACTGAGCCTGGAAGACATTGCTGGAGCCCTGAGTGATTCAAGATCAGACAGAACGAACCTGCCCCAGCACAGACCTCTGCAGCACCTTCTTTAAGGGAAAAACCTCCCGGGTAAGTCTAACAGAGTTTGCAGTCGACACCCCAGCACCTCCAGAAGCAAGTCTGATTCCTGTAAACAAGGAGCAAGCGGAAAAGTTATGGAGTTTAAGATAATAATTCCATTCACCAAGCCAATCTCGAAGTTTGAAATCAAAGATCTTTCTTCCAATTCTTATGAGCCCGAATGGCATATACCTTAAAGCAGGGTGCTTCTTGTTAAACGTAATTAACTAGTCCAACAACCTCTTAAGGTTCACTCTGAACGACTAACTAGGACGATGGCTACTATTCCTACTCTTTGGACGGAGTACCGCTAACCGTAACTCTGTACAGCTTGTTGCGTGCTTAGAGGAAGTCTAACTGACAACCCTTATAGGTGTTGCACACTAACTGAAGCTTAGAAGGTTTACTTTGTTACTTTGCCTATCGCCCTTTTGTCCCGCGCTCTTGCTTGATTTGCTCTTTCGAATGAATCTGTTCTTAGAGTACCTACGACTGCACTGCAAACTCTTTCATGCTTCAATCGAGTCAGCAAGCTTTCTTTAATTTTTTATGTAACACGTCTATCTTACTGTAAAAGTCCTAGCTCTAAGACTAGGGATCTGTTGCCTACGCATCTTCATCTGTACTTTGATGATAGTCATAGGGACCAGTGAAGTACCGCTGTCCCTATGACTTTTGCTCTTAGCTGCAGCCCTATCAGGTATGTAAGTTTGTATCTTGTTTCTGATCTCCTGCTTTGTCGTTACTCCTCTATATGTCTATATATAGGTAGTCAGCAAATCGGACATAATATATGTCTTGTTTTCTGCACATGGACAGGGCGAACACATATAAGTGATGAAGGACTACATTCGTAGGANATTTATGAAAAGGTGCAGATTCTGAAGTTGTCGACCTTTGCGGAGGTCTTCGATAGAGCCCTGTGGGCGGAGCACGGTAGCGCCCATGTACGTGAAGAAAGAGAAGCTATTGCCGAGTCCAAGGACAAGGGCAAGAAAAGAACGGCGGGCGGTGCCGGGGGCCGGCCAAATGCTACCCGGGGGTTGTTAAGGGGGTGCGGTGGCGTTTCATCCCGAGGGTTCGTTTGAACCTGGAATTCTGAGGAGGAGAGAACTTGGACAGGAGATGCAGCGCGCTTAGCGTCGGACCCTCTACATGGCATCTTGGTCCGACAGACACCGTAGGAGCACTCCATCGTAGGATTTACGATACAATGTTTTCGTTTGAGGATCGTAATGGAACCTCGGAGCACGTCTTCGGATACTGACCTTTTCGTCCCAATATCTTTCTTCGGAGCAGTTTCTTTTCCCGTCCCCTCGCCCCGGCATAGCGCTTCGCTTCCGGTTCTTCGGAAGAATCAGCAGTCGAGGAACTGGAGACCACCTCGATGCGTCATATGTGGCGGCGAGCACAAGGTGTCGACTTGCCCGCAGCGAGACGGCAAATGTTTCAAGTGCGGCCAACCGGGACATCTTATCCGGGAGTGCCCGTCGTGGACGTCGTCTGCGCCGACGGCGGCATCAGCACCGTCTACCCCGAGACAGCTTACGGGGTTGCCACCGGCGATGTCGGCTGGGCGCGCGTCATCACCGCGTCAGCCGGAGGGATCGAGAGTGCCTAGCGGCCAAGTCTTTGCCGCTCAGGTGGAGGAGCAGCAACCTGCAGCACCCGACGATGTCGTGGCAGGTATAATTGTGATTAAAGGCACTAGAGCTAGGGCCGTGTTTGATACAGGCGCATCTTATTCATTCATTAGCGCTTCATTTGCTAAAACGCATGGCATAGAGATGGTGTACAATGAGGATTATTGGTGGGTGAACGCCCCAGAACATTCATTCAGTGTTCATAACGAGTGTTTGGCGTGTCCAGTGCAAATAGGCGATTGGATTATGCCGATTGATCTGCTAGTGCTAGATCAGATGTGGGGATTCGATGTTATCTTGGGGACCAATTGGCTCTCCAAGTACCATACGGTGATAGATTGTGAAAGTAAGGTGATCACTTTTCGTGAACCTAACCAAGAAGAGTTAGTCTACCGAGCATGCAAAAGTAGGCGCTTCGCGGCGACTATATCGTCTGTAAGGGCGAAGAAAATGATCAAAGGAGGGTGTAAGGCCTATTTGGCAACCATGGTGGATGCTCGAAAGGAGTACCCTGAGTTGGGAGATATCCGAGTAGTGTGCGAGTACCCGGATGTATTTCCGGCGGAGTTACCGGGACTGCCACCGGACCGGGAAGTTGAGTTCGTCATTGACTTAATTCCCGGGGCGGAACCAATTTCGAAGGCGCCGTATAGAATGGCACCGGTAGAGTTAAAGGAGATAAAAGGTCAACTACAAGACTTGCTCGATAAGGGCTTCGTGAGGCCGAGTGTGTCACCGTGGGGAGCTCCGGTGCTATTTGTGACGAAAAAGGATGGCACACTTCGACTCTGCGTAGATTATCGCGAGTTGAATAAGGTGACGATAAAGAATAAGTACCCGTTGCCAAGGATTGACGATCTGTTTGATCAGTTGCAAGGGTCCAGGGTGTTTCGAAGATTGATCTCCAATCGGGGTATCATTAGTTAAAGATCAGGCCGAAGGATGTACACAAAACGGCGTACCGTACGCGGTATGGCCATTATGAGTTCACGGTAATGCCGTTTGGGCTTACTAACGCCCCGGCAGCATTTATGGACTTGATGAACCGAGTCTTTAGGCCATTGTTGGATCGATGCGTCGTGGTGTTCATAGACGACGTGTTGGTTTACTCGAAAAGCGAAGAGGAGCATGAAGAGCATCTCAGAGCGGTGTTGCAGATACTCAGACAAGAGAAGCTCTATGCAAAGTTAAAGAAATGTGACTTTTGGCTAAAGGAGGTCACATTCTTAGGTCATGTGGTATCGGGCGACGGAGTGTCAGTAGACCCGAAGAAAGTAGAGGCGATCAAGGATTGGCCTCGCCCGACGAATGTAGCGGAGATCCGCAGTTTTCTTGGACTGGCGGGCTACTATCGGCGGTTCGTGGAGGGGTTCGCCAAAATAACCACTCCACTAACGCGCCTCACGCATAAAGGAGTAAAGTACGTGTGGAGCGACCTTGAAATCAGTTTAACTGGTTTCACGCTCCTGCCATGTGAAGCCTTTCAGGCTTCCACAATTTTACTAATTTTCACTTAATGCCCTCCAAAAGCTCTCGATTTCCTAGTTTTTAGACGTAAGACGTCAAAACTCGAGAGCCCCTGGCCAGGGATCACCCTCTCTGGCCAGGGGCTTGCACACACTTAACTCTGTCGGCTTTTTAGCCGATTCAGGACTCTTTGATCGAGAGCCCTTGGCCAGGGATGGGCTCTCTGGCCAGGGGCTCTCTGACCAGGGGGTTCCTCTCTGGCCAACGGGACGCACGTCGTCGAGACCGACGCGCCCCTTTCGGAAGCCCTTGGCCAGGGACTTCCTCTCTGCCCAGGGGCGGACGCGCTTGTCGGGTCAGGTCCGACACACTTTCTCACTTTCAACTCCCCAAATTTACGTAAAACCGTTGGGTAACTCATATCAATCTCCCATTTACTCTATAAAGAGAGTAAAGTGAGGGAGAGGGTGAGAGTAGAGAGAAAGAGAGAGATCTTCTGTTTCTTCCTCTTCTTCTTCTCTTCCTTTTCTTCCTTTCCTTCTTCTTCTTTCACCTCTTCTTCTTCTTCTTCACTTCTTTGAGGGAGAGGAAGTAGAGATCGAACTTCTTTCCCTTTCGAAACTCCATTCGAAGTTGGGATTGGTACGATTTTGGGATTTTACCCTTTATACACTGGATCTCTACCAAAAACATCTTACAAATCTCAGAAACTTCGAAAAGAAAACGAAGAAAACTCTAGTTCTGACAATGCGGGGCCCTGGCTATGGTTAAACCGGGCTGGGCTCGTGCAGTTTGTCTGCGGCTTGCCTGTCTCAAAGGGGATAGGCGGGTTCCGAGTAGTGTACATGTTTAAGTTTGTTCTTTACGTGGTCGCTTTTGTACGTGTTTGCCGAATGTGCTCCCATTCGTTATCGGTAATCACTTTCTTTCCTTTTGATTTGTATGTAAACATGATACTAAGCAAAAACTAGTATAAGTAACGTAGGTAAATGTAAGTACTAAGAAACATGAAGTAATGTGTAACGTAGTAAAGAAAGAATGTAGTGTAAATGAAGTTTTATTCGAAATGTAAAAAAAAATGGAAAGTAGTGATCAGTAGTTTATGTTTCTACTTGTATCCCATGAGATGATTGTTTTACATTTGGGTTGAGTTGAGACCACCGGAGACAGATTCCGCGCTATGGAAATGGAGCCAGCGAGCGACCGAGCGAGCCAGGGCCGAGACACTTTTATCACCCCACTCTTGATGTTGTTTCAAAGGTCACCCAAACCGGAGTTGTAGTGGCTGAAAGGGTGATCCTGATTGAGTCCGTATTATCCTTCTTATTCGACGTATATCATTGGTTAGATATGTACTACGATTATACGGACTTGTTATTTCGTTCCTCATACGAGTTGTAATTTGTATACGTCTAATACGTTCAAGAAAGCAAGAAATGTGAAATGTGAAATGTGAAACAAGAAACGAGAAACAAGGAATGAGAAATTAGAGTTCCGATTGGGCCCCCAAAGCGGTGTAATTGAACGAAGTGTAATTCAGGTAGTAGCGTCCTTGAGTGGACGATCCTGGCAGGAAGCCCAAATGAGGTTGGGCACTACGTATTGAGGCCTCGCGTAGCGGGCTCCCCCTCGCTGACGGGAGCTCGTGCCTTGAGTATCGTTCATACTAGTTTAGGAATTGAGTTTCCTAATATTCAAGTTAGAACTGAAATGTGATCGAGATCACAAGAAATGTAGTGAAATACAACGTTTGAGTACGTTAGTGTAAGAAATGTAAAGAGATGAGAACGATTGAGATCGTAAGAACAAGAATAACGGGGTGAAATGAAATTAGAATGTGTAACAGTAAATGTAGTGAGTAATGTAGTGCAATCAAGAAACGTAGTGTGATTGAGATCACAGAGAAATGAAGTATAAAAGTTTACGGTGAGCTAGATACAGTATCACAGTGAGACAAGAAAACGAGTGAAACCCACGAGTGAAAAGAGAGTACGTATGTGTATCCCAAAAACTGCAAATGTATCAAGAGTAAGTAGTATAATACGTTCAACATGAGTGTTAGTACGTTATAATGTAAAAGTAGTAATGAAATGGGATTTTACGTACGTTGTTGTATATATGTACGAGTTTACTTACTGTATAATCCGTATCTCTCTTCAAGTTACTCAAACTCTTCGTGGTGGGTGGAGCATCCGAAAGTTTCCACGAGGCTACTAAAAGAACTCTAAAAATCTGAGAAGCAAGAAATGGACGCCGTATTGCTTCGGTTTAATCCGAATAAACCGGTATTGAAATGTAACCGAATAGCATTGTAATTAGGCTCGCGTGGTTGCGCAGCCTTTATGGGGGTTAATCCAAAGATCTCCCAATGAACGTGAATCTTTAGGGATACTCGTTTTCGGGGTTAAACCACGGGATCGAGGTTATGTATGTAGTTTGGATCCCAAACTAGAGTTTCTCTTCGTTTTCATCTAAGTAATATGAGATTTTTCAGGTAATCTTGGTAAGGATTGAGTGAGGTTTGGGATCAAACCTAAAGTGGTACTCTCCACTACTTCGAGAGGAAGTTCGAAATGGTGTGTGTGGTTCGTGTACCAGAACTAGAGTTTTCTTCGTTTTCTTTTCGAAATTTCTGAGATTTGTAAGATGTTTTTGATAGAGATCCAGTGTATCAAGGGTAAAATCCCAAAATCGTACCAATCCCAACTTCGAATGGAGTTTCGAAAGGGAAAGAAGTTCGATCTCTACTTCCTCTCCCTCAAAGAAGTGAAGAAGAAGAAGAAGAAGAGGTGAAGGAAGAAGAAGGAAAGGAAGAAAAGTAAGAGAAGAAGAAAAGAAAGAAAGAAGAAGAAGAGGAAACGGAAGATCTCTCTCTCCCCCTCTCTTCTCTCACACTCTCCCACTCTTACTCTCTTTACAGAGTAAACAGGGGAATGATATGAGATACCCAACGTTTTAACGTCGATTTGGGGAGTTGAAGGTGAAATTATGTGACGGGCTTGACCCGACAAGCGCGAACGCCCCTGGCCAGAGAGGAAGTCCCTGACCAAGGGCTTCCGAGAGGGGCGCGTCGGTCTCGACGACGCGCGTCCCGTTGGCCAGAGAGAAACCCCCTGGCCAGAGAGCCCCTGGTCAGAGAATCCGTCCCTGGCCAAGGGCTCTCGATCAAAGAGTCCTGAATCGGCTAAAAAGCCGACAAAGTAAGGTATGCGCAAGCCCTTGGCCAGAGAGGGTGGTCCCTGGCCAGGGGCTCTCGACTTTTAGACGTCAAAACGTCTTAAACTGAGAAATCGAGAGCTTTTGGAAGGTGTTGTGTGAAAACTAGCAAAATTGTGGAAGCCTGTAAGGCTTCACATGGTAGGAGCGTAAAACCAGTTAAACTGATTTCAAGCTATAAATAAAAAGTTTAAAAGCCATATAATGTAAGAGGTGGGGAATTTTATTAAAGCATGCGCTTTAATGCGTATGGAATTGAGCAACTGAGCTTATCTACGCCTATGAGAGCGGCGTACCGAATAAGCTCGAGGGTTCACCGAAGAGCGTGACGTACCAACGAGATAACCTGGAAATGTATACCTTAGAACGCTGAAGCGTTGAAGAAGTGAAGAGATAGCTCCTACGTGTGGCCCATGAGGAGCATCCTGTATAGGAGTGCATCGAGGTGCCCGAGCATGAGGTTATGTACACAGCGTAACGCTTATATGAAAGCCTCCAACCTGTGTACTTTGTGCAACACTTGAGGGCGCTCAGAGCCACCGTCACGCTCGAATATGCGGTGGCGTGGGTGTGCGAGATTATAGAGTTTGCCAGACTGTATTGCCCCTGAATCGAAGGGTGCCTGGGGCTTAGCAAAATGAGGAACGTAGCCGCTATGAGAGTTCTTATGTGCCAGAGGTTGGCGCTTGAGATTTAGGAAAGAAGAGAACAGCCGTATTGAGAAAACGGCTCTAACGCGACGGCGATTAGCGACTGCTCGTTCCGCTTGAAAGAGAAGGCGGAGGGCGTGATGTAGGCCCGGTTCTCGGCGAGAGAGCGGGTGCAGCGAGGTTACCTATCCTCTTGCTGTGAACGCAGGTATATCACGGAGTTTGCCGCGGTAGCGATATGAAAGAACTATTGACAATAATATCCGCTTGAGGCGGTAGCCGTTCTTTAGTACGGTAGGAGGAAACATTAGATCGTGTGTGCGAGCTTCGTTCAGGAGCTCCTAAACATAGCAAGCGAGACTGACAGGTAGTGAGACTCCTACCTTGCGGCACGATTTTAGCTCGGCGCACGGATCGCGCAGAACGTTTGAGAAGGTTTTTACCCTACACTTGGACCCCAGAGCTAGGCTATGCTAACTATGGCCTTGGGGTACTTCAGAGTGTTGGAGCAGCTCTATTTGAACTTGATTGAACAGAGGGCTGGTGCATCATACATAGCCGTTCTTCACACGGCTGAAACAATTAGCTAGGTGATAGTGGGTATAACGTAGTACGGGCGGAACACTAGCTCCGTTTGGCCATTGTTTCAGGTAACGATACAGAAGGGTAAAGGTTTGCCAATAACCATCTGAAACATCGAAAGGGCGGCCTTTAGCCGTGAGACGAAAATGGACAACCGTGCAATCTGTAACGCGGTGTTTGAGGGGTTATAGAGAAAAGTATGGGCCGGTGGTTATTACCAGAAAGGGTAGGAACATGTAAAATCACGGCGGCCCCACATATGATATCCCTCTAACTACGCGGAGAACGTACTAACGGGAAGCGTTGAGTAGTAAAAATCCGTGTGTGGTAGCTAAAGCTTTAGCTTCACGCGGTAGTCGAGGTTACGGTTTCAGAAGCCGTAACGGTAAGAGTTGAAGTGAGGTGTGGAAGATCTCTATTCCTAGACTTCGAACCTCTAGGAACTAAGAAAGGTTATCCCAGCCAACGTGTTAGTTACACCGTTCACATCGGTCGTGAGGGCCGCGATGGTGAAGGTTGGGCTTAGCAACGTAAAGGAAAACGTTATCGCCAACTCCGCATTAACGGCAGTGATTCAAGAGGCGGCTAAAAGATGAATCTCGTAGCCGGTGCTGTAATCGAAACGGCCCCACCATATCATATCACTGTAGTATCAGGAAGTTGTTAAGGTTGGTGGCGGCGACAGCGTATAAGTTGAGGAAGACCCACTTGTCCATGAAATTTGAGAATACTAGCCATATATGGAGTGTTACAAGTGGTATGTTCATTACGGAGGTTTCGAAATCGCGCTTCTAGTGGCGCCGATTGAGCTCCAGCACTTAGCCCATCAAGAAGAGTATTGAGAAATTAACCGCGCTACGTATTCGTTACTGGGCGGGTAAGACGTAATTATGTGTGGGCTCTGGTTGTATGCTCCGTAGTGACATGTGATGTTTTCAGAGAGGGCCTCAGCCGTTTCGTTCTTGGCCCCAGCTGCAGTTGGATGAGAAATTGAGGAGCTTCGAAGCTAGCGTTAG